>NW_007732720.1:27290-28274 GCF_000696425.1 Galeopterus variegatus
TCCCTTCCTTTCATTTCATTCTCCTACTCCAATTAGACTTTCATTTCTGCCATTTGACTAAAACTTCTCTTGTCAGTGTCACTAATGACTCCACATTGTTAAATTTCACGGCTGGTTGTCAGTTTCCCCTTTATCAGCAGCACTAGACACGACTGGTTACTTCCCTTCTCTTTGACACACTATCTTCCCTTAGCTTCTTGGACATAACACTCTCCTCATTTTCTTCCTACTTCTTTGTCCCCTCATTTTTTCTCCTATTTCCTTGTTTCCTATTTCCATCCCCTTTGCCAGTTCTACTTCATTTTCATTCCTAAACATAAGAACAGCCCAGAGCTCTGTCCCCAGGTCTCTTCTCTTCTTATGTACGCTTTGTTCTTGGCAGCTGTCAACATTCTCAATGCTTTAAACACTATTAAAATGTTGATGACTCCCAAGTGTGCGTACACGGGGCCTCTCTCCTGACCTCCAGATTCGTACTGACTACTGAAACTTGACATCTCTATTGGGATGTCTAATAAATAGCCCAAACATAGCCTATTCCAAAATAAACTCTCACGTCTCACCTACTGCGCGCGCGCACACACACACACACACACACACACACACACAGCTGCTTCTACCTGTTTTCCCCTCCTTAGTAAATAACAACAGGATATATTTTGCAGTAATCCAAACTGTGCTGTTTTTTGAACACACCACTCATGTTGCCAAATCATGACTTTGAAGTGATCTTTCCTCAGCCTTGAAGTCTGTTTTCCAATATCAACATAGCTTGTTTCCTCATGTCCTTTGTTTTTGCTCAAATTCACCTTCTCAGGAGACCCTCACTGGTCCCCTTCCCCAGGAATCATTCTTGCTTCCCTGCTTTATTTTTATCCATTGTCTTGATTGACATTTTACTTATAAGTGTTTGATACTAATTTTTATTGGTTATCTACTCTTACCAGAATATGAACTTCATGGCTTTTGTTCATTGCAAAACCC
>NW_007732720.1:29390-36318 GCF_000696425.1 Galeopterus variegatus
TTTAATGTTTCCATGTGGTGGCCTTTCTGATATTACAATCGATCTTGCTTCTAGGAAATATAATGCCCACATATAATTTTGGGCTTAAAAAATAGTGTCTAGGGACTCATAGTTGGATACTGAACAATAAGTCCAAGAAGGTAAATGACAAAGAGTTTAAAGATCTTTCTTCAGCCCAGTGTAATTACTACTAATCTAAGTGTATTTAGTAAATATATTTTTAATATATTGATTATCATCTATTGATTATAGAGTTAACTGCAGATTGCTGTGTGATACCAAAATCAACTGTGCTGCAGATGGCATGGATTAACAAGCCTCATTATGTCTTTAATTTAGTTTGGGTTAACAGCATATATTAGAAAGCTGTCCTGTGCTTAATATTGTGGTAGACATGCTAGTTCTTAGAGCACTTTCAATAGGAAAGCTAAACACATCATAAACATGTGTATTGAGAAACCAATGACATCATAAATACCAAAATAGCAGTTTAACAATTAACATTTAATTTTAAGAATGGCTCCAAGATGACACTAATAAAACTGTTTGAGTAATGCTAGATGTTTATGGCAAGTCCTGGTTCTGTCTGCCATGAAACAAATTAGACACCACTTTGCAATCCTTCACTTCGCTACATATTTTTGTGCCAAATTGGTGAGAACCTTCCCAATGCATGTTTTGTATTTATTGATTGTCAATGATACATATTGTGGAAGCATTATAGAGTACTAAAGAGACAACCTGGGTTCAAATCCAGCTTTGATTATAAACTAGCTGGGTGACCTTTGTTAAGTAAATATGCCTCTTAAATCTTACCTTTCTTCTCTGTCGGTTGGTGACCCTACTGTCTCATGGGGCTGTGATAGAGATTTAATGAAATAAAATAAATAAATTACCTAGTACACAGAGGATTTCAGTAGTAATTATTAATGGTAGCAAGGCTAGCATATGCTCTGTTTCTGGTGTAATAACAGCTTGCTAACCTGACGGCAAACTTTTCATTTAGCCTATTTTATGAATGCAGGTGTCTTTATTAACATTTGGTCACCTGTCTTATACACATAGTCTGTTTTATTTCTCTGTGTCTCTCATTAGATTTACTACCTCTAGGGGTAGGACCAGCCTTCTCTCTTTTTGCAGCTCCATAGAGCACCCAAGGCAGAATACTTACTGCACACAGAGAGTTTTAATAAGTTTTCAGCCCTGGGGATATTTTTTCAGAGTTAGAATTGTTATAGAAAAGCGTAGACTGACAAATGGGTTGTGAAGGCCTGGGCAGTAAAGATTTACAGCAGAAATGGCATTTCTCTTTCTGGTAGAGCAATTGCTGTGTTCTATTTCAGATATTCAGAGTTTTTGCAAAATTTATGGGAACAGCTAAGGCATCTATAATCTCCCCCTTTATCCCAGCAGCTGAAGCACTCATTTCAGGAACTTCAGAATCAACAACAGTGCCAGCACAGCTCTGCCCCGCTGCTTCGCCTTCCTTTGCCTTCCTGTCTAAAGGATGTGTTTCTTTAAAATTAATATCAAATAAACTCCAAGTCTTGTGGAAAACAGAATCACATCACATCAGTTAAGTGAGAAATTCTACTACAAAACTTCTGGGTGTACAGGAAATATAGCCAGTGTGGAATAAACCCTGTTTATTAGTATTTTTTATATACCCAAATACCTTCTCAAAAGAGGGACAACAAAAAATTTATGGGGATGCGTGAAAACACATATCAGAAGCACAGTTAGATGTATGTGATACTTTTCTACAAGATATCAGTAAACAATCAAGACAAATCACCATGGCTAATGTTAAGCATACCTTTAGACCCCACAGCAGTCTCTCAATTAGCTCTAGCAGCTATAATATGCCTACATTACCACTGGAGAATGCTAATTTTAAAAATCTAATTAAATATTAAGAAGGCAATACACATCCTTTCTAGTGATTTGATACCGTAATTAGAGACAGTTGATCACACAGACCAAGAGAATGCTATCACGGGCTCGCAGAGCATGTTAAGTGGCACTAAACAGTGAATATATCAAACTGCAGGCATGCAGTGTTTTATACTCACTGATGTTGGCCCTTCTGTTAATGAGAAAATTTTTGAGACACAAATTCCGTCATACTGTAATTTGTATACATTTGTTAAATTCACCTATTGCATCTTTAATGTCATTTTCTTCCCCTAAACAAAGAGCTTCAGGTGGGAAATTCTTAGTGTACTGTCCTAGAAAAGCCAAGACTGTCAGATCCTGGATTCCCTGACAGACAGTAACTGTAACTTAGACTTTTTATCAAAAGGAAAAAAAAATCATAATTGACTCTTTGTTTCTAGAAAGCTTCCAAGTGCCTGTTACAATTAACAAATACATTATTACCTCTGCAAACAGATGCTGTTTTCAGCTTCCATATATTGTATGTCTTAATTCCGTGCTATAATTACAGCTAACTTCTCCAAAACTATTGCTCCCACTTTAGGGCTCCATGGGCTGTTAGTCGCCTTCTCCAATGCTTGCGTCTTTCCTTCTGCTGAGAGGCATGTTGTCTTCTTCCACCCACTCCTTTCGGACTTGCTCTTCCAAATGCACCTCTTCCTTTCACACTCTGTGTACTGCTCCCAATGGCCTCTATTTCTAAAATGATTCCTAGTAACTATCAGTTTTTCAAAATAGATGGAAGAGCCAGAAGACTCAGTTTATTGTCAATTCAGACAAATCACATAATCTTGTAAATTTACTTGACATCTCTGCAAAAACTGTCCCAAATATTTGACTTTTGTGTGGGTAGAGGAATTTCTGGTTTAAAATGTATTTCTTATATATCTTCCTTCGTGTGTGTGTGTGTGTGTGTGTGTGTGTGTGTGTGTGTGTGGTGTGTGTGTACACCCTGGCTTGGCTTCCTGAAGTTCTAGTTCAGCCTTGAATACTCTAATGCAGCTTATCTCAAGCTATTCCTGTTTAATCCGTGACTTAGAGGTGGTTTAGTTGGTGATGATTTCAGAAATACCTGTTTAAGTCATTTAAGTAAAAGGAGAAAAGCATAGAATTTTGCTGTTACTGTTGAAAAATTGATCACTATTTTAAAAGTAAAACCTTCAAACAGTAATGAATGCAAAGTTTATGTAGAATAACTATTTTTTTATTCTACATAAACTTTTAAATGTGTTTTTATTGTGTAATAATGTAAATGAAATCTGCATAAATAGTAATTGAAATTATTGTACTTAAGTTAAATCTGTCCTATTTAAAAAGTGCTGGTATCGATAATTTGAAGGACATATCTCAGACATGCTTTTTTTTTCCGTTAAATTTTTATTTTGTCAATATACAATGTATGAGATTATTATGGCCCATCACCGACACCTCCCTCCCTCCTCCCTCTCTCCCCTCCCACCCAAGAATGTCCTTTCCATTTGCTGTTGTAACAACTTCAAAAAAGTATAGTTGTTATATCTTCTCCCCCCCCCCCGGTTTTTTTGTGAGTGTGTATGTGAGTGAATTAATTTGTTTATTTTTAGCTCCCACCAATGAGTGAGAACATGTGGTATTTCTTTTTCTCTGCCTGACTCGTTTATTTTTCACTTAATATTTGTCATGTTTAAAAGAGTCACTTAACTGTTTTCCATTTGGTTAATAATATTTTCTGTTCTAAAATTTTATGAAAAATACAACTTTGAGGCAAATTCCTATAGATGTAACCCATTTAGAATTCAACCTTGAAATCTTATAAACTGTTTTGAATCACAGAATCCTCCCAAAAGACATGCTGAACAATTTTTTTTTTTTTTTTTTTCCTTTTTTTTTGTCTTTTTTCGTGTCCGGCAACGGGATCGCAACCCTCGGTGTCGCGCCCGCACCTCGCTCAGCCAGTGAACGGGAACCGGTCTGTATGTGGGATCCGAACCCTCGGCAGGAGTGCCACCACGCTCCCAAGCGGCGCACTGTAGCAGTGCACCACCGGCCGGCCCCATGCTGAACAATTTCAAGTTGACCTGCAATTAACTAATTGTTATAAGGTTCAGTTAAATTGGAATGTTCCCTGTTTCTTAGCTTCTGAGAGTCACTTTTATCTGAGTTATATCAGGACAGGCTTAGACTTTAAAGTTTAAGATTCTTGGAAGAGAAGTAGATAGAGGATTCCTAAAATAAGAAACCTCTACCCTAAAGGGGAAGCACTAAGTGTTAAGGAAAACTCAGCCAGAAGGGAAAAATAAGAGGATGATTGGTATGTCAAATAGGCAATCTGCAGGTGTCAGGAAGGTCTAACCAGAGAAGCAGAGTATTTTCTGGGGAGAGTGAGCACAGCCAGAGGAAATCCATATTTAGAGATCTAGCCCTTGACACAGTAGATATTAGGGAAAGTCTGTTATCCGGTAGCAAGTTCCTATTCCAACATGTTTATATGACTAGGTCCCACACTCTACGTTTCTTCCCTGAAGGAGTTTATAATTTATATTCTCAGTATAGTCTTCAATAGTGTGTGTGCGTGTATGTGTGTGTGTGTGTGTGTGTGCACAGTTTCTAAATCATTTTGAATCTCCCAATTCTGGTTCTTTGCCTTGATGTTAACAAATACATTCAGTTAATCAGGGAATTGTTACATTTATTGCATTTCACATTGCTTAATGAAAGCAATAATTAAAACTGGCTCTGCTACAAAAGGAAAAACATTGTTTCTGTTTCACAATGATGTTTTTCTACATTTATTTAAGAAACATTGTTAATAAAATTATGTTTCATGTTATAGAACAAATATGTCAAATATATTGGATAAAGATTCCTAAATGCCTTATGTTGATACCTTGACAGAGTTACAATCACTCACTAGAGGAGGCAGGTGTCTCTAACACTGCAGATGAAGTAATTGTGGCATAATGAACATTATTGTACTTTAATAGTAAATTTAAAAAGTGAAGAAAATTATAAAGTAATCCTAAATGGCAAGCCTATTATAATTTTCAATTCCATTCAACAAACATTTATCGAATGCCATAGATGAGCGTTCACTGACACAGCTAATGATCTACTTGAGCCACCTGCTGAATCTAGAACAAATGTAATATCTCTTGTAATGATTCATCTACAAACCTTTTATCTAAAACTTGAAGACTTAAACTTCTGAAATAGAACATGGCTACCGCAATACTGAGCTAACTTCAGTCTCAAGTTTATTCTGCCTGTATTTTAAAGAATATATATCTTAAGTTACATCACAGAAAAAGAGGGGAAAAGTATTTAAAAATAATTTCTGCTGAAAGTAGAAGCAGAGGTAGTTCTAATATGTAAATGATGTACAATTCAAATCCTTGAGGACATTGCCACAGAAATCCTCTGGAGCACTGCAAACTAAATTTAGGCAACCTGCAATGTTCTTTACCTCTGAGCACCTTCTGATGCTTCTTGTGAGATGTAGAAAACCTAAGATGATTATCAAACTTTTAATACAATCCTTCTGGTAGGAAGGTTCCCATCTACCAACATCTGCTTCTTTATGTGATATAAGAAGGAGCAACCTGATAATAACATGACTGAATGTATTTTCTCCACTGGCAAAGTATTCCAGTCATATAGTCACTTTAACCAGTTACCATCAACAGATTCTATTATTGCATCCTCTAAGTTACACGGAAAGTTCAGAAATGTTTTCCATACATTTTCCTGTTAACACATGTGGTTTGATAATTCAGACTATGCCATGTCTCTCAGACAGAAAAAACATAGTTATTAAGATGCTAAATCTCTGATATTTTGTGGAACGCTTAAAATGTATCCCGTGGACACATGGAGCAATCTCAGTATATTATTCCTCCAAAACACTGAAATGATGGACAGTGTGTTTAGTAGAAAAGTGTCAAGGTGTCAGTAGTTACAGCTTTGTTCCCTCTCCCACAGGGGGCTTCTGTTGACCACTGGCTTTTGTTCCTCTCCTCCCACCAACCTCCGCTCACAGGGAATTAAGCATTTCTCCTGGGCCTTAATGTGTAGCTGGAGAAATAAGTGGGGTATTGAGAGGGAATCCGAAATGTCCAGGATCATTAGGATTTACCTTGGAGAGGCTAGAATACTGCTCATATTGAAGCAGGATAAAAGAATGGATGGTTATGACATACAGAAGAGAGAATAGAAAATTTGTTATGTATCTGACTGGCATTGAAAAGATGTTTTCTTCAAATTTGACATTTTTTTTTTATTTAAGTTTTTTGACATACAAAATGGTGTACATAATTAATTCATACATCTTGATGAGATGGAAGATAAATATACAGCTGAGAAACCAGCACCATAATCCATGCCATTAATCTATCCATCGCCTTTTATCAGCAGTGTAGCAGGTTTGACTTGTTGACAGCTCTGGCTGTAAACAGAAAGTTTAACTTTACATTGACGACTATCCAGGTCTTGCCAAAGTCCTTGGCAAGAAAACTGGTATTTGACAAAGATGATTTAAGAAACACATTATCTCTTGCCTTTTAGATACCAGGTATCTAAGACTTTATCTTGGTAGGTCACACACACAAACACACATACACCTCCTCCAAATAATCAACATATTTTCAGTCAATGTTAATTTAATCATACGCTTTTGGCTTTCATTGGAAGTCAATAAATAACATACTATTATAAAGAATATTTTATGTATCTTTTACAAATCCATTATTGAAATTTTACCATTTATTGTGTTTAACTCTTAATTTGGGATCCATGTGATGCATTTCTTTTGAGATTTTAATGCCGGATGCACTAAAATTTCTTCAGTAATGTGTATTTTATATCATATGATAATAAGAATTAGACAGCAGTCCTTTTCCCATATTTCCCTTATATTCAGAAGCTCTGAGCTAAATTTTATGCTGAATTACATAAACTATAATTTACATATATTTGTATTTCCTATTTTATACAATTTTTATCGTATACTTCTATTGTA
>NW_007732720.1:37031-40031 GCF_000696425.1 Galeopterus variegatus
TCGTACAAGAGTTCCTAGCACATAGCTTACACATCATATTTCAACACCAGCAGAAATGAGGTAGCTCGTGAATAAGATAAGGGATCTGCTGCACCCCTCTAAAAGTCTCAAGTCAGGTTGATGCTTCATTCTTGATACACTTATCCAAATGCTACCATAAGCTGGTACCTGCTCTTGGCATGCATATAAGAAGACATGCAGTAAAATGGCTGACGTCATAGCATTAATTCAGCAATATAGCTTGGTAACGTCAAAACGAAGAAGATTAAAACTCAGCCTACATCCTACCTACACAAAAGATTTTAATCAGCAGCTAGTATGAAAATCTTTAATCACCTTCTACATACCTCGAAATGAAAATTTACCCTGCTACATTAGGTGGATATTAGGGTCTGTCAATAGGTAGTAGACAGGGCCGGCCCGGTGGCGCACTGCTACAGTGCGCCGCTTGGGAGCACGGCGGCACTCCCGCCGAGGGTTCGGATCCCACATACAGACTGGCTGCTCACTGGCTGAGCGAAGTTGCAGGTGCAACACCGAGGGTTGCGATCCCGTTGCCGGTCCCGGTCCGGTATGGGCGCGACACTGAGGGTTGCGATCCATTACCGGTCATGAAAAAAGACAAAAAGGAAAAAAAAATAGGTAGTAGACAGTAGGATAGATATTAGGTGTCTGTAAATAATATTAATCATGTACTTATGACATGCAAACTTTTTGCTGCATCCGTTACTTAAAGATACTCTGGTGACACCTTCAGATTGAGAGAGAGAAAGAGAGAAAGAAGATATTTTGCTAATTCATATTTTCAGAGCTAGAAAGTTACAAGCTGGTTAAGAAGTATGCATTATACACTAAAATATACTTTCATAGAGAACATATCAATAAAATTTTGCGTTCATTAAATGATGAATGGTGTAAAATGAGTTGTGGTTCATGTAGATACATCTTGTAGGTGAACAGTTTTGTGCTGCATTTTGAAAGAGGTTAAAAATATAAATTACATGATAGGAATTCTAGAAGATGGAGTTCCATGTGCTAAATCACAAGAGTCAAAACCAGGAAGTCCTATAAAGGAGAAGCCAAGGGATTTCGTTTACCCAAAATGTCGAATTTGTCCAACAAGGCAACCAAACATGAGTTTGGTGTGTTAGATAGAGGACTAAAGGTGAGCCCTGAAGTCGAGGCTGAGAGTCAAAAAGTAATTCTGTGAACATCTCCCCATCAAAATGCTAAATACCAGAAGTTTAACATTGGATCACCGTCCAGAAATGTTTGGATTCCAGCCAGGTATATTTAATGCAATGATTCACTAGTGTAAATTGGCAAGATACACGGACGATAAGTGATCTTTCTCAGTAGTATCTACTGGTGACCGATAGGAATCAGAGTACAGCACTGTCAGTAATAAAACCAGGAGCCCCAGGCAGACCAAAGGATGAATATTTTTATTATTATTATCCTAAATAATTCTATGATGGACATCCTTCTACTTAAGCTTTGTATTTATATTTCAAGAAGTAGAATTAATGGATTTAAAGTCTATACATTTTTTATTTTATAGCTAAGTAAAGATATAGCAGTCTACAGAGAAAATAGAGAGTATAAAAGCAGTGGATCAATAAAGTTTATCTCATTCTGCCTGAATATAACATTAGTGAAAGAAAATCAATAGCACACTTCATTATTTTCTCTTTTTTAACATTACAAAATTTCCCAGTAATGTAGTTTCTTGTGAAATTTCTAGGTTTAAAAATTATTTTAGTAACTGCTAATTGATACACTGCAGTATAATCTTCTTTAAATAACCCATCCTGGATTAACTTAATTTAATTTAAATGGTTGAGCAATGTAATTGAATTGTATTCAGGTAGTGGTTACCGTGGAAAACCACCAGCAATAAGAGGAACAGTACGTGTTTGAACGTGAGATGATAATAAACTCTTACAGCACTCCAGGATTCTGATTTCAGAGGCTTCACATTATCCTTTAAATGCGTAAACGTAAGCATTTTAGTTATTGCAAGCCCGTAAGTTGTGTCCTACTGTGGTAAATATAAGTGATACTTACAGTCATGTTTAATCCATGCTCGTAATTACCATGAAACTCTGCAAAATATTTTTAAGGGAAAGAGAAAGAGTTCCATGTCTGTAATTAAAAGTAGTCCAGTGGGAAGAACATGGTTTATAGCACAACACTAGGTCTCTTTTCCTTCTATTAAGCAGCCATCAGAAGTTTTATTCAGATTTATGAGCTAAAAGTAAAGGATTTTCTTCTGTAATCTAATATATTATTGACAACTCTGAATAGATTTTGAAGAATTAAAGACATTTGGTTTCATATAAAATAAAATTGGGTTATCCAGATTAAATTACTTCAGAGATATTTTTAACGTGCATTAGAAAATAATGAGACAATTTGCATAAATATGTTTAAAAGACAGATATCTGAGAGTTACCTTGTATTTGATATTAATTAAATTCAGAAATGCTAGTGAATAACAATCCTAAGCAGTTAATACACTGACAAAATATTTCGCTGGTTACTCTGTTAGATCAATTTTAAAAAGTCAACACATTTTTCTTGTTAGGGCACACTGAAAATAAAATGATCTCATTGTATGTGAACTAGAACATGGGTTCTTAGCCATGAGGAGATATCTTACAATTTTGTTTATATATATGTATGTGTATATATCTCCTACAGTTTTCTAAGCATAGCAAAACATTTTACATATGATGACCAAATTCTCAGTTTGTGAAGAAATGTAGAATTCATTAGTTTATACCTGAATTAACTCATTAAAGTTTTCTATGAAAAACTAAATTATATATAAGCAATTATACATAATACTTTAGCATTAAAAATGGGTAAACTAATGGCTAAAAATGAGTGTTTCATATAACTTCTGTGTCCACATCAGCAAATATTTTTGGAAAGGGCCATATAGTAAACATTTTAGGATTTGTGGGCAATATGGTCTCTTTCATAATAACTCAAAAT
>NW_007732720.1:40187-40990 GCF_000696425.1 Galeopterus variegatus
AGAAATTCCATGAACAATATGTTCCAGTAAAACTACTTGCAAAAATAGGCAACGGGCTGGATTAGGCATAGAGGCCATTGTTTGTCGACCCGAGGTTTATGCCAACAAATAAACTAAATCTGAGAGCACATCATTTCTAACTGGCTTCAACATTTTCTCAAAGCTATGTTCTCCTCCCTATGCATTGTGACCTATTCCTACAATATACCAATACACCACCAAATTTGGTGTTCTACATTTTACTGAGTTTCCCAAATAGTAATCTTCTAAAGCTCCTTCTACAGAGTGAAAAGTCTCTCCTACAAGAGACAGTTAGAGAAATTAATAATAACTTTGGTAAGTCTAGATGCTACATGCTCAAGACTTCTGACTTACAATAAGTTAGCCCTAAGCAGGAAATTAAATGCAAAATAACATGAACTAATACCAGTACTAGCAGGTACGTGAAAGGTAGTTTATTCCGCGTTACTCGTGAGAGAAATTTCATTTCCCCTGCTTCATGTTTCCATGTGGAGAATTTTTAATTAGTGTCACCCTAGGTTTCTCCATCTCTCTTCCTGACTTCTCTTAAGAGGATGAAAGTGATTGAGGAATCTGATTGGTGGATTTGGGAGAAGAAACTGCACACATATGGTTTGGAATTGCCTTCAAGGACAGAGATGAGTAGAAAAAGACATTTGAATGTGAGAAATTATCCTTGAAACCCACAAGAGCTGGCTTTTGAATTGGATGTAAGCATGGATGATTTGATGGCTCTTACCATCTTCCTGGTTATTAGCACTTGCTACCTCTACTCAATTATG
>NW_007732720.1:41658-42651 GCF_000696425.1 Galeopterus variegatus
AAAGTCAACATGTTCAATTATGATTTGCAGTCAAATGTAAGTTTTCCTTGTGGAACTCAACATGTTGATAAATAGTATCTGAAGAGTTTTTTTTTTTTTTTTTTTTAGACATTTAAAGAGTAAGGCCTTTGTTAGTTTTGTTTGTTTTTTAATAGCAAACTTATAGAAAGCTGGGAGGCCATAGTACCTATTTTATTCTCCTTAACTAGTCACAGTACATGCTTCTACATTTTGTGTGAACCAACATGCATAATGATATTTAACCATTAGCTTGAGGGCTTGATGTTTAATTCTCTATTTTGGATGATTTTAAAATTCTTGATTAATTTTCTGTGCTACCAAAGAGAGATTTTCTTCTGTTTTAATATGTAATGAAACTACACTGGCCTTTAATATTAGATGTTACTCAGAATAGCCTTCTCTGGGACCCTATCTTATAAATCTTAACAGTCTTTTTCGGGGCTGTATTCTAATGTCAGAACCCTCTTCCTTTATCAAGGAATCTTTATATTTAATATTTTCCTACCTACAGATCTTGAAATCCCACTACCTCTGTGAAATCTTACATTACTAATGGTAAAGTGTTAGAAAAATAATTCTCTCCTTCACCCACAATTGCACTAAAAACTAGTGTATTTAAGCTTATGCAACCTGCTAGTCAACGTTCTAGGTGTTTTTCAAAGAGGAAGATAACTGAGGACAAACTGAATTTTACCCTGTCTGGGCACACTTGTTCTCAGATACAAAACGCTGTCATAACATCAATTCTACTGCTTTCTGGACACCTGTGCTCTGGTCCTTCCTTCTGACATTTCTTACTGTCATCTGTTGTAACCGTCACCACAGTCTAAGTGAAGAAAACCAGCGTAGCTAGGGCATTAATAAATGCTAATTGATTAGAGTCTAGATTATATGTTTCATTAACATTTGCACAGCAGGGGATGGCAGTCTATTAAAACAGACATAAGGTTAAGTGGTATCAGGGACATGGCG
>NW_007732720.1:43281-48942 GCF_000696425.1 Galeopterus variegatus
ATTATATGTTTCATTAACATTTGCACAGCAGGGGATGGCAGTCTATTAAAACAGACATAAGGTTAAGTGATATCAGGGACACAGCAGCACAGTGATCTCCATTCTTTGATTCATCCTTTGTGTATTCATAGAAATAAATGATCCTTTTTTGACAGTTATTATTCAAGCTTTACATAATTTAGGCAGTGTGTGGAAGAATTTTGATTATTTTTTCAGTTAGGAGAGATTAATATTCAAATTAATGAAAAGGTCAATTTAAAAGTGACTTTTTACAGCTTCCTAAAACATCATCTAAATTGTTACTTAACCATGGACTAATTTTTTTTTTCTTTTACAGACATTTTGATAAAATTATTAATAAAATACTATGTCATGAAAGTGACAATTCCTTTTTCACAGTAAGTATAATCATGATAAACCTTTGAAAAAATCAACTTTTCCTTATAATTCTGTCCTACTATAAGCTAAGGGTTTTAAAGTTCTCTGGGAAGGAGATTGCTTGACTTTTACAAATGGTTTAGAAAATAATGTGTGTGAGAGAAGAAGATGCTTGTAAATATTCATAAAACTTTAATTGTCTATCTACTATTAAATACATATGTGCAATAAAACTCAGTTATAAAAGAAACATAGGGCCGGCCCGGTGGTGCACTGCTACAGTGCACCACTTGGGAAGCGCAGTGGCGCTCCCGCCGAGGGTTCGGATCCCACGTACAGACCGGTTCCCACTCACTGGCTGAGCGAGGTGTGGGAGCAACACCGAGGGTTGCGATCCCGTTGCCGGTCCCGGTCCGGTACGGGCACAACACTGAGGGTTGTGATCCGTTGCCAGACACGAAAAAAGACAAAAAGGAAAAAAAAAAGAAGAAACATAATTGTTAGAGGATGGAATTTAAAACATGACTGTTTTTTCAACACTGAAAAAAAGTAAAAACAAAATTAATTCAAAAAAGTATATGGCATATTATGATGATTAAGATTAAGAGAAAATTGAGCTCTTCACATTATAAAGAGTACATGTCAAGAACATGCCAAATTATTATTTAAAAAATCCCCCAGATATTAAGCCATTAAGAATATAAAAAAATATTCTCCAAATAAGAAATTATACAGACATAATATTTTTGGCAATATAGTAAAAATAGAAGTCGATATTATATTTAAAACACATTTAAAAAGTTTTGGTTAAGGAGGAAGCAAAACTTACAAGTACAGATTATTTTAAAAATTATGACATTAAAAAACTACAAACAAAACTTAGAAGTTATATCAAGCCGTATCTACAAGCAAATGTATCTTCTTAAAAGTTTTTCATTTTTTAATTTATAAGAATTAATATCAATAAATTAAATGTTCATTTCAAGAAATGAGGATAAGTCCAACAAAAATATGAGAAAGGAAAAATTAAAAATCGAAAGGAAAAAGAAAAACATTTTAAGCGTTTATTTTTTAAAAAATAATAAAATAAAAACTGATAGATAAATCAGAAGGCTAGCTTTCTGAGTAGGGGAAATAAATAGACAACGTTCTGGCAAATGCAATAAAAAATGTCAAATATTTTCAAATTATTTTATAAAAATAGTGCAATTCTATTTTTTTCTAGCTAGCAGTGTTTTTTTGTTTGTTTGTTTTTTGCTTTGGTTTGGTTTTTTTCGGGGGCGGGGGTTGTTTTCTTTGTGACCTGGTAAGTTTCTAAATCCTGTGTGAAAAACAGTAGATAAGAACATACAAACACTTTGGGGAAATAAAAGTACAGCAAAGGCAAAGCTACTAGATAGATGTATTAACAGACAGATCTTACTGTGTTTTGTTCAGTCTTCAGTTCTCCCTCACACCTTCTTTCATTTTTGTTCTCAGTAGGTTTCTACCATTATCGGAGACCGAGTGAACACTTGATATTGGTAGTGACTCCTTCAGCTAACTCTCCTGAATACTGCTTAATCCTTTGATCTGGTGTGTTTTAGGAACAGCACGGCCGGGGCACAGTGGGGCAGAGAAAGCAGCCAAAACGAGACTGGAGACACAAGCAGGGGCCCGATCACTGCAGGGCATAGCGAACCAGGGTGAGGTCTTTGGATATTTTATTCTAAGAGTAATAAAATGAAGTCAGGGGATTTTGAACAGGAATACACTTTGTTTTATTTAAAGAAGTTGTTTTATTTAAAAAGTACATTTTGCTCTTCTGTAAAAATTAGACTCTGAGAAGGGAAAATCAAAAATTGAGAAAATTCCTCCGTCATTTTGAAATTAAAAAAAAAAGGGGGGGGCGTGTTAAAAATAAAAATGGCACTTTTCCTTACTTCTGTAACTTCCTCCCCCAAACCCATAGTCCCAATTTAATCATGTGAAATATATAAAAACTCCAATAGAGGGGTATCCTAGCAGTACTCCTCAAAACTATCAAGGTCATGAAAAACTGAGAAAATCTCAGGAATTATCACAACCAAGAGGAGCCTTAGGAGACATGACAACTGAATGTAACGTCGCATCCTGTAAGGGATCCTGGAACAGGAAAATGACATTAAGTAAAACTAAGGAAATATGAATAAACTATGGACTTTAGTTAATAATAGTGTATCAATATATTTTCATTACTTGTACCAAATATATCATATTAATGAAAGATTTAATAATAGGGGAAACTGTAGGGGGGAATATGAGAATCCTCTGTACTCTCTCTTCATTTTTTCTATAAATCTAAAACTATTCTAACAATGAAATATATTAATAAAAAATGAATGGAAATGAGGGTTGTTGTTAGAACAGTTGTGGGACCCTAAATAGTGGTGTGGTAGGATCAGTCATTGCTGGCCTGGCTCTAAGAACTAGCTGTTCTCTGGTACATGAGAGCTTTACTTGGTTGCCTATTGGATTTGGGGCTTGATCCATAAACCTTCCGCTTTAAGAACCTGGACATAGAGAGTTTCATTCTAGTGTCAAACAGGGTGGTTTATGAAGGATGGAAATTAATTCTCCCTGCCGCGGGGACAGCTAGGTCTTCCCAATGAATTCAGTAAGAATCTGAGCTGAATCTGCTGTAAACTGCCTCAGGGAGGCCAGTGCATAAAACTTGGAGTCTGAATGAATGCCAGCGGTCAGGTGGGATGATGCATGTCTCTGGAAAATATATATGTATCACTACATGTAACTGTGAGCTAGACCCAAACAGGCAGAAAGCAGAAATCACTTCTGAAATTTAACGTGGGTTTCCCTCAGTCTTCCAAAAGATTGGACCCCACAATTTGTTCCAGGCCCTCACATGTTTGTGCCAGAGCCAGGGACTTTCTCTATACCACCTCTGGATACCAGGGTGATGAAAGCTGGCACCAGAACTGGAGGTTACCCCACTCCAGCACTAAGATCCACGGCAGGTCAGAATCTGAGACAAGACAGGTGGCAGGTACACAGGTGTGTGAGGGCATGAGAGAGAAGAGCACAAGAAAAAGGGATTGAAAGAAAAGATGGTTATGAATATGTGGCTCCAAATATCCAGAGAGATGATGGCTGCCTTCCTGATTATCTTACTATGCTCCGAGAAACTTACACTAAGTCGGGTATACTTCCCTATGGCACTATCAGACAAATGGCGCTACAGCTAACTTCCTGGTGTTAGACATGTGTGTGTGTGTGTGTGTGTGTGTATACACATATATATATAAATAACATGTATATAAAATATATATCATATATATACACATATAAAATATATATATCACATATATACACATATAAAATAATATATCATATATACACATATTTTATATATATATATGTATATAGCTTGATAGATAGTTTTTTTAAGACTTTATTTTATAAAGCAGTTTTAGGTTCACAGCAAAACTGAGTGGACGGTACAGAAATCCCTCATATACACCCTGCCCCGACATACCCACACAGCCTCCCAACTATCAACATCTAAAATCAAAGTGGTACATTTGTTAAAATTGGTGAGCCTACACTGACACATCGTACCACTCACAATCCACGGTTTACATTAGGGTTTACTCTTGGAGTTGTGCAATCTGTAGATTTTGAGAAATGTATAATGATGGTATATATCCATCATTATAATATCATACATAGTAAATTCACTGCCCTTAAAGCCCTCTGGCAAACATATTATTTCCATGGTTTTGCCTTTTCCAGAATGTCATATAGTTGAAAATATAGAGTACATATAACCTTTTCAGGCTGACTTCTTTCATGTAATAATATGCATTAAGATTCTGTCATGTCTTTTTATGAATTGATAGCTCATTTATTTTNAACATCTAAAATCAAAGTGGTACATTTGTTAAAATTGGTGAGCCTACACTGACACATCGTACCACTCACAATCCACGGTTTACATTAGGGTTTACTCTTGGAGTTGTGCAATCTGTAGATTTTGAGAAATGTATAATGATGGTATATATCCATCATTATAATATCATACATAGTAAATTCACTGCCCTTAAAGCCCTCTGGCAAACATATTATTTCCATGGTTTTGCCTTTTCCAGAATGTCATATAGTTGAAAATATAGAGTACATATAACCTTTTCAGGCTGACTTCTTTCATGTAATAATATGCATTAAGATTCTGTCATGTCTTTTTATGAATTGATAGCTCATTTATTTTTAGCATTGAATAATATTCCATGGTCTGGGTGTACCACATTTTATTTATCAATTCACTGACTGAATCTTGGACAACTTGGTTGCTTCCATAGTTTAGCAATTATGACTAAAGTGGCTATAAATGTCTGTGACCAGGTTTTTGTTTGGACATAAGTTTTCAACTTCTTTGGGCAAATACCAAGAAGCTCGATTGCTGGGTCACATGGCAAAGCATGTTTAGTTTTGTAAGAAACTGTCAAACTGTCTTCCAACATAGTATCATTCTGTCTTCCAACAATGTACCTTTTACATTCCAGAAGCAATGTGTGAGAATTATTGTTGTTCCAAATCTTCTTCAGCATTTGATTTGTCCGTATTTTGGATTTTGACCATTCTAATAGGTATGTAGTGGTATCTTATTTGAATTTGTAATTCCCTAAAGACACAGAATATTGAGCATCTTTTCATGTGCTTATTTGCCATCTTCTTTGGAGAGGTAACCACTCAGGCCAATTTTTTAATCAGTTTGTTTTCTTATTATTGAGTGTAAAGAGCTCTCTGTATATTTTGGATACAAGTTCTTTATCAGGTATATGTTTTGCAAATATTCGCTCCCAGCCTGTGGCTTGTCTTTTCATTCTCTTGACTGTTATATTTTTATGGTGTCTACTCCAAGAGCACACAAAATTATATGAAGAAATATATGAAGGCACTTCCACTGGACTAAAAGGGTATTAAGAAAATGGGGCCAATTCTTTAATTTTTTGAGTAAACTCCATACTGTTTTCTGTAACAGCTGTACTAGTTTACAATCCCACAACAGTGTATAAGTGTTCCCTTTTTTCCACATCATTGCCAACACTTGTTTTTGTTTTTCTTTTGTCTTTTTTTAATTGTTTATGAATATTCATGAGATACAAAGCTGATTGTCACCCTTCATGCCCAAGAGGTAAAGTCCAAATCCATACTGGCAGCATACCCATTACCACAAATTGTGATTACACCCTGTGTCCCCCACCCCATTATCCCCAATCTCCCTCCCCCTGCCCATTTCCCCACTCC
>NW_007732720.1:49680-52414 GCF_000696425.1 Galeopterus variegatus
GTGGTTGTACTAATTTACAGTCCCATGAACAGTGCAGGAGCGTTCCCTTCTCTTCACACACTTGCCAGCATTAGTTATTCAATGTCTTTTGGATTATAGCCAGTCTAACTGGGATGAAGTGATCTCAATGTGGTTTTAATTTGCATTTCCCTGATGACTAGTGAAGTTAAGAATTTTTCATTTATCTCTTGGCCATGTATATGCCTTCCTTTGAAAAAATGCCTATTCAGCTCCTTTGCCCAATTTTTAATTGGGTTATTTGTTTTTTACTGTGTAATTGCCTCAGTTCCTTGTATATTATGGATCTTAATCATTTGACAGATGCATAGTTAGCAAAAATTTTCTCCCACTCTGTAGGTTGTCATTTCACTCTGTTGATTGTTTCCTTTGCTGTGCAGAAGTTTTTAGTTTGATAGAGCCCCTTTTGTTTATTTTTTCTTTTGTTGCTTTTGCTTTTGGGCTCATGTTCATAAAGTCTGTGCCCAGACCTAGTTCCTGAAGTGTTTTGCCTATATTTTCCCTTAGTAATTTTACAGTGTTGGGTCTTATACTTAAGTCTTTAATCCATTTTGAGTTGATTTTATTATAGGGTGAGAGGTGCATGTCTAGTTTCATTCTTCTGCATATGGATATCCAGTTTCCCCAGCATCACTTATTGAAGAGGCAGTCTTTTCCCCAGTGCAGATTTTTGTTGCCTTTGTCCAATATCGAATGGCTGTAAGCCCAAGAGGTGATTTCTGGATTCTTAATTCTGATCCACTGCTCTGAATGTCTTTTTTTATGCCAGTACCATGCTGTTTTGGTTACTATAGCTTTGTAGTATAATTTGAAGTCAGGCAGTATTATGCCTCTGGCCTTATTTATTTTTTGTTCAAGATTGCTTTGGCTATTCAGGGTCTTTTGTTGTTCCATATGAAGAGTAACATTTTCTTTCCATTTCTGTGAAGAATGTCATTGATATTTTAATGGGGATTGCATTGNAGATACAAAGCTGATTGTCACCCTTCATGCCCAAGAGGTAAAGTCCAAATCCATACTGGCAGCATACCCATTACCACAAATTGTGATTACACCCTGTGTCCCCCACCCCATTATCCCCAATCTCCCTCCCCCTGCCCATTTCCCCACTCCACTTTGTATACCTAGGTATGTTCTCTCTCTCTGCAAGTCTGACACACCACTGTGGTCTTTCTTTCCTTCCTTCTTTCTCTCTTAGCTCCTACTTTTGAGTGGGTACATGTGGTATTTATCTCTTTGTGCTTTGCTTATTTCACTCATCATAAGTTTCTCCAAGCTCATCCATGTTGCTGCAAATGACCAAATTTCATTCTTTTTTATGGCTGAGTAGTATTCCATGGTGTATATATACTACAGTTTCTTTATCCAATCATCCATCAATGGACAGTTAATTTGGTTCCATATCTTGGCTATTGTAAACAGAGCTGCGATGAACATGGGAGTGCAGGTATCNCTGTTTTGGTTACTATAGCTTTGTAGTATAATTTGAAGTCAGGTAATATTATGCCTCTGGCCTTATTTATTTTTTGTTCAAGATTGCTTTGGCTATTCAGGGTCTTTTGTTGTTCCATATGAAGAGTAACATTTTCTTTCCATTTCTGTGAAGAATGTCATTGATATTTTAATGGGGATTGCATTGAATCTGTAGATCACTTTAGGTAGTACAGACATTTTCACAATGTTAATTCTTCCAATCCAAGAGAATGGATTATCTTTCCATATTTTCTTGTCTTCTTTAATTTCTTTCACTAGTGGCTTATAGTTCTCATTTAGAGATCTTTCACCTCCTTGGTTAAATTGATCTTTAGGTATTTTATTTTTGTGTGTGACTATTGTAAATGGGCTTACTTTCTTTATTTCACTTTCTGTTAGTTCATTATTTGAATATATAAATTCAACTGATTTGGGGACATTTATTTTGTATCCTGCAATGCTGCTGAAATTATTAACCAGCTCTAGGAATTTTTTTATAGAGTTTTTAGGTTTTTCTATGTATAGTATCATGTCATCTGCAAATAGAGACAGTTTGACCTCATCTTTTCTGATCTCACTTCCCTTTCTTTATTTTGCCTGATTGCTCTGGCTAGTACTTCCAGTACTATGTTAAATAGAAGTGGTGAGAGTGGGCATCCTTGTCTTGTTCCTGTTCTTAAGGGAAAAGCATTCAGTTTTTCCCTATTCAGAATGATACTCACAGTGGGCTTGTCATAGATGGCTTTTATTGTGTTGAGATAGTTTCCTTCCATGCCAAATTTGTTGAGAGTCTTTATCATGAAGGGATGTTGAATTTTTGAAAATGCTTTTTCAGCATCTATTGAGATAATTATATGGTTTCTGTCCTTGAGTTTGTTGATGTGATGTGTTATGTTTATTCACTTTCATTTGTTGAACCATCCTTGCATCCCTGGGATGAATACCATTTGATCATGGTGTATAAATTTTTTAATGTGCTGCTGTATTCTGATTGCTGATATTTTGTTGAGGATTTTTGCATCTATGGTGATCAAGGATATTGGCCTGTAGTTTTCTTTTTTTCTTGTGTCTTTATCTGGTTTGGGTATAAAGGTTATGTTGGCCTCATAGAATGAGTTTGGGAGAATTCCCTCTGTTTCAATGTTTTGGAATAGTTTGAATAGAATTTCTATTAATTCCTCCTTAAAGGTTTGGTAGAATTCCGCTGTAAAGCCATCCGGACCTGGGCTTTTCTTTGTTGGAA
>NW_007732720.1:53729-54931 GCF_000696425.1 Galeopterus variegatus
AGTTTCAAGAAATTTTTTGATTTCCTGTTTAATTTCTTCTTGGACCCACAGGTCATTCAGGTGCTTATTGTTTAGTTTCCATGTATTTGTATAGTTTCCAGGGCTTTGCTTGTTATTGATTTCCCGTTTTAGTCCACTGTGGTCTGAAAAGATACCTGGAATGATTTCAATTATTTAAAATTTGCTGAGACTAGGTTCGTGACCTAATATATGGTCTATGCTGGAGAATATCCCATGAGCTGATGAGAAGAAAGTATATTCTTTAGTTGTTGGGTGAAATGTTCTGTATATATCTGCCAGGTCCAGTTGGTCTAATGTATAATTTAAATCCTGTATCTCTGTTGATTTGTTGCCTGGAAGATCAGTCCCATACTGAGAGAGGGGTAATCAGAACACTCCCTATTAATGTATTAGGTCCTGTTTCTTTCTTTAAGTCTAAGAGTGTTTGCTTTATATATCTCGGTGCTCCAGTATTGGGTGCATATATATTTATGAGTGTTATGTCTTCTAGCTGGACTGATCCTTTTATCATTATATAGTGGCCTTCTTTGTCTCCTTTTATGTTTTTTGGTTTAAAATATATTTTATCCAATATAAGAATAGCTACTCCTGCTCATTTTTGGCTTCCATTTGCATGGTATATCTTTTTCCATCCCTTCACTTGTACTCTGTGTGTGTCTCTACAGGTGAGGTGGGTCTCTTGAAGACAGCATATATTTGGGTCTAGCTTCTTAATCCAGTCAGTCAGTCTGTGAAGTTTAATCCATTCATATTTATAGGGTAGTTACTGACAGGTATTGTATAATTCCTATCATTTAATTGCTTTTTGTTTAGATGATTTAAATACCTTTGATCATTACTTCCCCTTGTATTTCTCTTCTTCAATGTTAGTTGGAAATTTAAGTTGGCATGATTTAGCTTCTTTCTCTTCCTGGCTGGCATTTTTGTTTTAACTTTGCTCTTTCTTGTGTATTCGTGATGATGGTCATCATTATTCAGATTCCAGATGAAGGACTCCCTTGAGAATTTCTTGCAGGGCTGGTCATGTGGGAAATACAGTATTTGTTTGTCTGGGAAATACAGTATTTCTCCCTCATTTCTGATGGACAGCCTTGCTGGCTAAACAATTCTTGGCTGGCAATTTTTTTATTTTAGTACTTTAAATATATCATTCCACTTTCTTCTGACCTGTAGGGTTTCAG
>NW_007732720.1:57980-119686 GCF_000696425.1 Galeopterus variegatus
GTATTTGTGAAAATATTGGAGAAGGATGTTAGATCTGGCTAAAGCTTCTGGGAGAAGATGAAAGGTCCTTCAAGAAGGGTGAGAGTAACTATTTTTACTAAGAAAAGCATACACAATAAGAAATGAATACAATTAAATAACTCACAAAAAGTAAGTAAAATATAAAATACTTGAAATCAAAGCTCAATATTTTGCCTATGTAACTAGGAACATAAAAATCACAATGCCTTGAATTGTAAGTTTACATGTAATTTTTTATTTCTCTATATTTTACTGTATGTCTCCCATTTTGTGTAATACATATATATTAATTATAATTAGATATAAATAGATTAACTTAATTTTTAAAAGTTTTAAAACAATATTGCACTATATTATGTAGCTTACACTAATGAATTGTGCCCAGTAGAGTCATGAACTCTGTTATCTCAATGTATTAGTTTTCAAAAGAGCTTTGCAAAATGTTTTAATAGCTCAAAATATCAGAGATATTTTAACCAGCTCCTTGGACTAGCAAACATATTTTAGCACTATGTCTTAAGGGTCTTTTCATTATAATGCCATTTAATAGTAAGCGGATGACATTAGATCTAGCAATTCACAGGACAGTGTATGTCTTACTCAGGAGTAAAAAGAGCATGACCTGATTCCAATCTAGTCCCTTCCCCCTCACTAGAGTGTAATCTTGGTAAGTAATTAAATGTTCTTGAATGCATTTCTTTGAATTAAAATGAGGATAATGAAAAATATTTCATGGGCTTCTTAGATTATTAGAAGGATTTAATTAAAATGAGATAACCACATGTAAAACACTCCATGTACGACCTAAAATAGAGTTAATATTCAAAAAATAGAAGAACTGTGTGGCTCTTTCTGATCATTTAGGAAATGGTACGTGGCATAGTTAGAAATGGTATAAGGTCAAGATCTGTTTTCTTTCCCCACTTTGAACATCCTATTCCAGCTAGAAACACAGAGTTCACACTCATCTGGTGTAAGTATCAGGATTCCCATGGATTAGTTCATCTTCTTGAAAGAATTAATTGTATAAAGACTCTCCTGGTTGGTCAGAGGTTCTTTAATTGAAATTTTGGAATATATTGAGTAAAACTGGTTATTGAATCTTCTTGCTAAAATGGGACTTAAGGATAACCATGTTTCTATGTTGTAAGGTTGAATTTCCAGGATTTAACAGATTTTTAACTAGTGCAATCTGAATAATGAAAGAACCCCTTATAAACAGAAACTCAAAAAAGTGAAAAGATTTCAACAAAAAGATTGCAGCCAAACCAGCTACAATTTAGAAAATATAACTTGTAAAGTTTCAATAATATAAAATTTTAAAATAAATATAATTTGAAAGATTTAGCAAATTTAAATTGAATTATATTAAAATATTTTTCTCCAAAAGAACTGATACCAAATGTTTTTGTTTCTACAGAGAGTAAACTAAGGCTAAATCAGGTTAAAATACCAGATAAGAAGCTTAAATGAGAAGGGGAAACATAGGCTGATGGAAATACTCTTAAACAATACATGATGCTATGAATTGACATAGAATTTAATTCCCCTACAGATGTTTGGAAATAGAGCAGACCCCTATTCATTGGAAGTTGCTTAAGTTTGATCTTGCCCGAGGATAAAAATAAAACATCATACTTAAATTTTTATGAGCCTATGTTAAGGCTGATTTAAATCACCAAAAGAAAGTAGGGAGAACTAGAAGCTCATATTCACGTTATATTTTTTCTTCAATCCAAGGGCAATGTGTGGTGGGTTCTATGAAAGGGACAACTATTATGATGTTGCCGTTCATACATGGTTTGAACATTACTAGAACTCTGTGATGACTCAGAACTGTCACAGAGCAAAGTAAGACAAGGCTGTAATTTCTAGTAAGGTAAGAAATAGTATAAAAATACTTAAGGGATTCTTCAGGGGTTGTCTATTTTTTCTCAGATTATGACAGCTATTTTGGATGAAAAGAAATAAAGGTGCCAGCATGATAAAGAAAAAAAATCAATTTATGATTTATCATAACTTAATTCTCAAGAAAACCAGGATTAAAATTTTGAAGGAAAAAATGATCGCTGTTTCTTTTATTCTTCTCAATTAGTTAATATACTTTAAAGTCGGGAACAATTCTCAGGAATACTGAACACTTGTAAAGGTATTTTGTACCTCTACACCATAAGAAAATAATTCTCAAGAAAACCAGGATTAAAATTTTGAAGGAAAAAATGATTGCTGTTTCTTTTATTCTTCTCAATTAGTTAATATACTTTAAAGTCGGAAACAATTCTCAGGAATACTGAACACTTGTAAAGGTATTTTGTACCTCTACACCATAAGAAAAGAGGAAAAACAATACTGTTTTGTTTTTTACTTTACATCAATTTCTACACTAAACAGAAAGTAAATTTCCTCTGCCTATTCTATAGTGAGTCACACAGGTCTGTTGTACTTTACCAAAACATCTCTGGCAGTCAGGCTCTCCATAACATACAGTTAATTCATCCACCTGCTACTTAGATACAACTATTGTAATTTGCAATTCTGTGAACAATTGATGACTTAGGTGTTGAGTTAATGGTATTTGTTTTAAATCATTTGAATTTCAAATGTGTTTCTCTAATGTATTTTCATAACTATATTGGATAGGTATTTCAGGTAAATAAAGCAAGTTCAAGGAAAGCAATTAACTTTCTCTTCTTCTTCTCTGCCAAATGAAACACATCAATAGAAATTCCTCACTGAGCACACTACTCCCTTGTGTCCATTTTATTACTATGGAGTTATTTCTTTCAATAGATATAAGATAAATCAAATGCACTTTCCATCAACAAATTTTTTTTAGGGTTATTTTAGAAAAAAAAAATCACCAATAAGGTCAAATTCAGTTCAACCAAGTAAATCATAAGAAAATTTTATGCTAAGATAAGCTGTAGAGATAGGAGAAACTTTGTCAAAGAATCAAGTTCTTTAAACAAATGTCAGGCGTGTGTACCTCTCACAGGTTTTGAAGGAAGTCCTACTCAGAAAATGTGCTAAAATATGTTTTTTTGAAGAGTGCATTAATGATGATCTGGGGTAGTTCAACCTTACAAGGTGATTATACTTAATGTAATCCCTTGGGAATAAATTTTGGAAGATCAATTGAACTAATTTCTACTTGCTTTTTTGAAATGACTTTCCCTTCTAGTCATCAATATATTTATTCATATTTTTTCCTTTATATGTGCACTACTGTGAAACCCATTTTCAAAATGAATCATTTGAAAATATTCTAAAGATATATATCAGCACCTTCTTTTTCATCTCTCTTTAGATATTTTTAAATTTCTTTCTATATTTGTTTTGCTTTCTGAATATTTAGAGCAAGTTAAAAATAAACTTTGCTTTCTAAAGTTCTGTATGAAAAATATTCAGTAGTACCCCTAATATTTCTTGTTGAAAGTCGCTTTTTATTTCTCCAAGCTGAACATTTCAGGTTTTATTACAAACTAGTTATCATATTTAGCATAAGCAAGGGAGAAAGACATTATCTTATCTGCTATCTCACCCCAGTGAGCTTAAGATCAATAAGCTAGAAGCCAGAAAGTAAATCTATTAAATCTATATAATCCAAAGTTAAAATCTTCGAAGATGGCAGTATATATCTTATATTTCTAGGCTAAAGTAAGTTTATTTTAATGTAATCATTTATGTTACAATATTAAGCTTTTATGATTGTAAAGGTGATGTTCTGGAATTGTAAAAGTTTTACTGAATAAGTAAAAATAAATTTAAATCGCCTGCATACTATAATGCAGACATAAATGCTGTCAACATCTAGGAAGTTTACTTCCAGTCTTTTTGCAATTGATAGTGATAAATGTGGAAAGAAAGAGAGGGCGGGAGGGAGTGGGGGGGGGAAGGGAAAAAGAAAGGGAGATAAATAGATGGGTAGAATTTTTATTGTAGAAAATTTGGACCATATTGCTTATAGAGTTTTATATCACTTACTATATCATGAATATTTTGTCCTGTCAAGAAATAGTCTTAGGATATCTGATTTCAAAAAACATATAGTTGTGTTAAAATGTACTTACATTGAGCATTCATTAATCTATGCAAAGAATTGTGCTTGACATGGAGCATAGAAAGATTTGCACAACATTTCATAGACTAACAGTCTAGGAGATGAAGTGCCACATTCAAGAAGCTATACACAAGATAGAAAATATTTAAATGCTATAAAAGCACAGCATGCTTTACAATTTCAAAGAAGGAAGAAATTAGCATCCTCTTTTACAAGAGTAATCGAAGGAGTTAATCCATTTGATGTAAGCCTTCAAAGCTGGCTGGTCTTTGGACATGTGCAGATGAAAACAAGCTTTACAAGTGAAGAGAAAGTGTGAGCTAAGGAAAAGAGGCAGGTGTGCATGTAAAATATGGACAAAGGTCTCAGAAAGTGTAGCATAGTACATCAGGTTCGCGGGTATAGAAGTCTTACAGATCAAGGAACAATGATAGAAAAGAATGTAGTAATAAAGGTAAAGGCTGTGTCAGTGGTGGGGCTGGGGCCAATTTTCCCTTTCGCTTAATTTCTTTTCTGATTTTGCTTATTTATTTTATTTAACAAAGTAGGTATGGTGCCAAGAATTTCTCTTATGACCCTACAAACATAAATTCATTTGAACATTTTGACAATACCATGAGGTGGATGTAATTATTGCAGATGAAGAAAATGAGAGATAGAGAGATATGGAAACCTGATCTGGGATACACACTAGTGGGTAACAAAGCTAGATACCAAACCCAGAAAGTCTCACTCCAAAGTCCAAGCTTTGAACCACTTTTCACTATGGCCTCTTTTTCTTTTCCATTGTTTATAATTCATCAATAATTATAATAAACTTTAGGAAAAAGAAATTAATCAGCAACATGACACGTACTTATACAACTTTATTTCCATAGACATGCCTTCATTTCCATGAGCCAATATATTTTTGATCCAGCACTATGGATACAAGTATAAAATAACATAACAATGATTTTACTCATGAGAAAAACTTTGCAGAATCCTAAGTCTTCAGGAGTTTTCTAAGGTTACAAAGTAACAGTTCATTTCCTCTCATCTTGATTTCCAATGGTTTTTAAATTTGGCTTCTCCAGCCAGTACTCCAACCACTAATAAACTTCTTGACCTTGTCACAGAAAGTGAATGAGGATGGCCAAAGGATGGCAGTTTTTAGATTTATTTTTCTATTTACCTGAAAATATTTTCTGCCACACTAATTTCATTCAAGAAAGAGAAGGAAAATACTTATAGGAAAAAACAAACAAGATGTTCTGGTCAAGATGGCAGAATAGATGGTTCCCAGTGTCTCTCTATCCCAGAAATCAACCAATTTACAACTATAAAAATGTAACATCAGCCAGGCTGGGGCTGCTGGAGCTCAGGGGGGGAGGAGGAGAGACCTATGGAGTTCATGAAGGGAGAGAAGCCACGATGAGAGAAAGAAAAAACTGCTCAGAGCATGTCAGGCCACAGCTGCTTTAAGGCTGGAACTGCTGAGCACAGAGCGGGAGCTGGCAGAAGCTGCAGGTAGGCCCTTCAGATGGAGTTACTTGGAGGCAGCAGGGGAGAAGCGGGCCTTGGTGGCCCCCAGGACAGCAAAACCACTAATAGGGTTTTCATGGACCCACGCGGGAGCAAGGAGCCAGAACAACTGAGAAAACAGAGCCATTCAGAGGTTGGTGAGTCATCACAAGGGACCAGCGCAGGGCCTGTCCCATGGGAAGTGTTTGGAGCATGGGAGGTGGGGGAGACGGCCCCACTGGGAGAACACTGGGACACAACAAGGACCCCTGATCTACCCCCCAATCTGCGCAGGACCACTCAGAGGAGACTGGTCAGGAATGCAAAATTGCATGGGGTGCAGTTTGATGAAAAAACTCAGGCCCAGATCAGAGTTTCTACACAACCCAGATCCATTGGGTCTCTGGATACCTGGATGTGCTTATAAGGTCAATCATTAAACACTAAGCTTCACAAAAAGCCTTCCCTAGGGAAAAAGCAGCAAAGCAGCAATTTAGCTCAACCACACAGCTCAAGTACCGGTTCCCACAGGAAGTTACCCTGTTTTAGAAGTAAGCAAAGGACAAAAAATTAGTTCCAGCCCGGGTACACCACCAGCACTTTGGGGACTGCCTGGGAACTGGAGGCTTAGAGACAGGAACCGGAACCCCCTCCCACAACCAGGCCCACCACTCCAGCACCATGGGACCCATCCAGGGACCTAAGACATAGTGAAGGGGACCATACCCACTTCCCACAACCAGGGACACCGTGCCAGTGCCTCAGGGACCCGAGTCATGGAGAAGGGGACCAGACCCCCTCCCACAACCAGGAATTCCATGCCAGCACCTTGGGCCCCACCACAAACCAGAGGCATGGAGAGGAGACTGGACCTCACTCCCACATCCAGGCACACTGCCAGCACCTCGAGGGTGTGCCTGGGGGCCCAGGGCATGGATCTGGGGACCAGACACCCCTCCCACAACCAGGCATACCATGCCAGCACCTTGGTGCCCTCATGGGGGACCTGAGGCATGGAGAAGGGGACTGGACCGCATTCCCACAACCAGGCACGCCACCAGCCCCAAGGAGCATGCCAAAAACATCACCTCCATGTGGTGGCCCACCACAATAACCGCAGCTGCTGCAAAAGCAGCTAGATGCCACAACCACCATGCAGATGATCCACCAACCACTGGAGTGCATTGACACAAGGAGAGTCACCAGCAGAGACCAAAGAAAAGAAGAGGATGTCTCTCTCCACAAAGCCCATTTCAGAGTGACAGAAGAAACATCTGCTCTATAATAATATTGGGGGACTTGGTCACACCTCTCAGCATTGGACAGATCATCTAGGCAACAAATTAACAGAGTAACCATTATTCTTTCAGAAGGAGAGAAGAAATCTAGGGTAATTAGAGGGGGGAGGGGGAGGGAGAGATTGGACAAGGCCATAAAGAATAATTATGATTTGTAACAATATATATGCTTGTAATATTGATTTGATCAACATATCTTAATGTTGAACCCCAAAAATATGTATGATCAATTATGATTCAATAAATAAAATAAATTAAAAAGAAAAAACAAACAAGATATAAAATAGAAATAGAAAGAAATAGCTAGAAATAGCTATTCAGACCAGAAGTCCAGGTAGGTAGTATTTGTTGGGGACTCAAGAGTGCAGAAGTTCACCTCACGTGCAGAACGGCCCATTCCTTAAACATTCCAAATAACTCAATAACTGAATGTTCTGTGTACTGTACTCCCAAGTGGAGATGCTCTCTAATGAAACCTCTATGTTTAGTTAATTAGCAATGAAAATAGTTATTCTTAATCAACTTATTGTTACATTTTTTCTTGTATTCAACACAAATGGAAGATGCTTAAAAAACAAAAAGTCAAGGAATATTCAGAATATTGTTCAAAAGAAAAAATTGTCTATGAAAATCTGTATCTGTTACCAGTTCAAAGAAGTTCAGAGTGAGCTTTAAAAAACATCTAATAATTTTGGTAAGAAAGTAGAGGAGAAATAAGTATCAGTAGAACATAAGTATGAGATAGGCAAAATTGAAGTTTAAGTAGGATTGACCTTTACTGGACCAAATCTCTTGAGAATAACTGCTTATTTGGGGCTGTATAGTTTAATTATTAGTTAAATACATACTATTTACTTGCTAATTAAGACATATGAACAGAAAATTTAACTTCAATAAATTGATCTCAGCAATAAAGAAAAAATTAAATTTCTAATATAAAAAAGTTAATTAAAATTTATAAGTACTTGCCCAAAGTCTCCCCTCTTTTGAGAAGCATTTAGTTTCAAAATATTCTGAGCCTTCTTTTTAGTTCTTTCCAAGTTTAATATGCAAATACTAACCAAATCATATATAAGTACATTTTGTATACTTTCAAATTGAGGTGTCATATACATGAAGTGGAAAAATCTTAGTTGTACACCTTATTGCACCTAATAAATTAGCATATCTGTGTAATTACCATCTAGATCAAAATATAGAACACCCAGTTAATATCCCCTTCCCACGATAACCATTATTTTGACTTCAGAAAACCGTACGTTACTTTTGTCTGTTTTCGAACTTCATGTAAATGGAAACATACATAATGTCCATTTTAGTGCCTGACTTCTTTCACTTAACGTTCTGTGGGACTAATCCACATTTTTGCAAGCAGTTGTAGGGTTTTTTTTCAAAATTTCTGCACCGTATGAATATACTATATTATATTTATCCATCAATTGTTAGTGGATATTTGGGTTATTTTCAGCTAAGGACTATGATTAATATATGTCTTTTAGTGAATCTATGTACTCTTTTCTGTTGGAAACAAACATAGAAATGGAATTTCTGAGAAAAATTGTGCACATATGTTTAGCTTTAGTAATTCTGTCTACCCATTTTCTAAAATGGTTTTTTTCAATTTACACTGTCATCACACTGCATGAGAATTTCTGTTGCTCCTTATCCTCACAAATACTTAGAATTATCACTATTTTTTAATGTTATATGTTGTGTATGTAGTAGTAGTAGAATCTCATTTGAAATTTAATTTGCATTTCTCTGATACTACGACATTTGTATTTTAAGGAGATTTTAAAAGATAAGGAAAAGTTTGCCACTTACAAAACTTTGGCGGATGTCAGGATAAACTCCTGATAGTCTGTGAAAATGTCTCCCAAAAGAGATGGTTAACTTCATTATTATTCAGAGAGCTCTAGCAAAATTAAAGTGGGCAAAATTCTAGAACAGAATGTGTATTGCAGAGAACAGCTAAATGATACTGAAAATAATAGTTTTTATTATTTGGGGCATAATCAGTGCTAATTTTAAGCTATCAAAATGTTACATTGACAAGCACCTCCAAATTTAGATAAAAATCTTGGACTGGGAAAGAGATTTGAAATATTACCACTGTTTTGTTTTATTTAAGACAGACTTAAATGTTTGTCTTTCTTTTTCATAATGAACCTTCATACTTTTGACATTGTATAATGGGACAGTGCAACTTGATGGAATTAGTGTTCCCCTCTGTAGTGGATCGAATTATGTCCCTGCAAAACTCACTGAAGCTTGAATTGTGTCCCCCAAGTTTAATGTATTAGAAACTTAGCCTCCACTGTGACTGTTAAGAGGATGGGAAATCCTATTATGGTAATTGGAAGGTGGAGCCTTAAAGAAGTGATTGGATGGTAGGACCGTGCAGTAGTGAATGGCTTAAAAATGGTGGTCAGGGGCATGGTTCTGAGGGCTTTAAAAGAAGGGAGAAGAGAGTCTGTCTCTCTCCGCTTCCTCCATCTTGCACTGTGAGACCCCTGGGTCACTATTGCCACCACCAGATGGACTTTGGACTTCCCAGCCTCAGAAAATGTAAGAAATAAATTTCTTTTTCATTATAAATCAACCAGTTTGATTATGAGCAACAGAGACAGAATAATACACCTTCTTAGACTATGTCAGCTCCAAGTGCCAGTTAGAGTTCATACTTCAGATGACTACAAATAATACAGGCCTAACCAGATTCATAATTTAGGTCTTGCAGCTGGAGGAATTTCAGTTTTAAATAAACTGCTGGCACAAAGCTTGTAAAGAATTGGCAAAGTTACATTCTTTGAAACTAAAGTTTGGTGTGGGAATTTGCATATCACATTCAGTCAACAAACACTCACATGTGAGGAAAAAGATGAGGATGGGGTTGTTTTATACCAATGCAGTCATGCAAATTTTAAGTGATAGAGGTACTTTCTTTACATTTTCAAAGTGGACAGGGGATTTTTATGTTTTTTCATGATTCTGATACTCCATTTTAAATGATCCTCACTAATTCAAGAAATGACTTTTCCAGCACTGAAACAAAACAGGTTGGCTGTTAGCTTGCAGAGTAATTTTAGAGTGGGCTATATGCACAATTAAAACAAACACAATAAAAATTGTTCTTAAAAAAGACAGAAGAATGCCTATGGACTCTTGATAAAATCCGTCATTTTATAAGAATCCTGAGAAGATGAGATCAAGCCTAATTTTTAGATTAGCCTCTGTTCGAATATTGAACATGTGCACTCACGCAAGCAGAGACTCGTGACCAAAGTGCTTTTGTAGTACATCAAATTTTAAAATTTTTTCTCTCGTTGAAATGAAGTACTACAAATGAGAAGAAGGTCGTGCATTTTTCCTCTTTCATCTCATCCAAGTTCCCCGCTTTTTATGATTACCCACTTCAGGCATCTGTATCCCATCCACTGAGTCCAAGAGATCACAAAACACACCCACATAATGCCTCTGCCTCAAGATGCTAACCTCCTGCTGGTTAGGACAAAACCAGAGTGGAAGACGAAGCAGGATGACAGGTACTACAGGAGAGGCGACGAGATAACTGAGAGGGAAGGAGAACCAGGTAAGGGAGCACAGGGATCTTTTCGCAATTTTATGGACTTAATTTTTGTAATTCTGTGGTCGTTGGTATTATGACTTGCGTTTTGTAGATAAGGAAACAAGGACAGTGAGAATTTAACTGACTCCACGGAATCTAAACTGCATTATCGCAACTTCAGAAAGGTGAGTTGCTCCATTCTTTTTGATTGAAAACTCTGGATAAAAATTACATTTCAGTTATGCTTGCAGCAGTCTTTGAACACAAACATTAAAATTCTAAGTAATTTATCATCACTATTATAAAGACTGAATATAAAAAAATAATTTGTGGGCCGGGCCCGTGGCACACTCGGGAGTTCGGATCCTATATAGGGATGACCGGTGCGCTCACAGCGCTCACTGGCTGAGCACGATGCAGCTGGTCTCAAAAAGGACAAAAAATAATAATAATAATAATAATAATTCGTAAAGTTAAAAAATCAAGAAAATTTCACGTGGAGAGTGGTCATTGATTATAATTGATTATACATATTTATAAGGTGCAGAGTTGACTTCTTGATATTCCAAAGACTATAAGAACTTTAATTTTTAAATTTCCTTTGTTGTTTTAAATTTTTACCCATTATGCAATTAAAATACATTATTGCTTTAACATAGCTTTTGAAATTTCACTGTTTTTTTTTTTTTTTTTTTTTTTTTCCCTTTTTTTTTTTTTTTTTTTCCCTTTTTTTTTTTTTTTTTTTCCCTTTTTTTTTTTTTTTTTTTCCCTTTTTTTTTTTTTTTTTTTCCCTTTTTTTTTTTTTTTTTTTCCCTTTTTTTTTTTTTTTTTTTCCCTTTTTTTTTTTTTTTTTTTCCCTTTTTTTTTTTTTTTTTTTCCCTTTTTTTTTTTTTTTTTTTCCCTTTTTTTTTTTTTTTTTTTCCCTTTTTTTTTTTTTTTTTTTCCCTTTTTTTTTTTTTTTTTTTCCCTTTTTTTTTTTTTTTTTTTCCCTTTTTTTTTTTTTTTTTTTCCCTTTTTTTTTTTTTTTTTTTCCCTTTTTTTTTTTTTTTTTTTCCCTTTTTTGTTTTTTTTCGTGTCCGGCAACGGATCGCAACCCTCAGTGTCGCGAAAGTACCAGACCAGGACCAGCAACGGGATCGCACCCCTTGGTGTTGCTCCCGCCCCTTGCTCAGCCAGTGAGCGGGACCCGGTCTGTACGTGGGATCCGAACCCTCGGCGGGAGCGCCACCACATTCCCAAGTGGCGCACTGTAGCAGTGCGCCACTGGGCCTGCCCGAAATTTCACTGTTCTAATATTTTCTATAGTATACTAATTGTTCTCAAGATACCAATGAGACAACGGGAAAAAAATAAGAGAATTATATGCGCTTCTATTCAAGAAGATTTGTAACCTTTAAATAGGGAGTCCACATAATTTATCATCCAAACTGGAATACTTTTGAGATTGAAAAAGGCTCTAATAAAAATTATTCCAGCAAATCACTTGTAAATCAGGATAAGGCTAAGTAAACTGGGATGTATGGTCAGTGTGTGTTATGAGCTAAATTGTGTCCCTCAAAATTCATATGTTGAATTACTAACTCCTGTACCTCAGATTATGACTTTATTTGGAGATAGGGTCTTTAAAAAATAACTAAGTTAAAATGGGGTTGTTGGGTGGGCCCTAGTCCAATGTGACTGGTGTCCTTTCAAGAGTAGAACACAACACAGAAAACACAGACACAGTGGGATGACCATGTGAAGGCACAGAGAGAAAGCAGCTGTCTGCAAGCCAAGGAGAGAGGCCTCAGAAGAAATCAACCTGCTGACACCTGGGTCTCACACTTCTAGCCTCCAGAAAAGTAAGAAATAATTTCTGTTGTTTAAGCCACCCATTTTGTGGTATTTGTCATACAGACTTAGCAAACTAATACGGAGTGTCTATCAGGTACTCCATTGCTTTCTTTTTTTAATTAATTTATTTTTTAATTGAAACAAAATTGATTATACATATTTATGAGGTGCAGAGTTGATTTCTCGATATTCCAAAGGCTGTAAAATAGTTGCTCTCAATCTTTAGGGTAAAAAACAATCACTGGGGATGGAATTCAAATTCAAATCTTTATTTTTAAAATTACAGTACAGAAGTTATGAGATTATATTAACAGGTACAATTCTCAGTATCACTGCTTCCCTGCTGTATATATTCAAACATGTTACTTAACCATCTGAGTCTTTCATCTATAAAATGGAGGTAATAATGATGCCTGACTCACAGAATTAGGAAGGGTTAAATGAATTATTATACACAAAGCACTTAAAATAGTGCTTGTACAGAGAAAAAAAATGAATGTTGATTATTAATCTTTATCTATAATTGTATGTACATAAAAATTAGCACATATATTTATTGTTTTCTGCTGTAATAATTTTGGTATTGCAATTATCAGATTGACCTAATAATCCTTTTTCAGAGAAACTCTTCCAGTTCATCTTTGCCAACCAAGATTTCCTCTCTTCTTTAGAACACTACTTCAAAATTCATGTCATCTCTGGCACCTTCTAATGCTACCCAGATATATGTCAGTACAGTAGTTCCTCCCTTACCCCATGAGGTATATATTCTGAGACCCCCAGTAGATGCCTGAAACCATAGGTAGAACTGAATCCTACATATAAGGTGTTGGGAAAATATAATAATTTAGTCAGTCTCCCTTCACATTTCTTGTAAACAAGTTGTGTGTGGGTAGAGTTAGTGTGCATGTACACCTAGGTAATTGCTTTTGTGTGTTCTGCAGTTTGTGAAGCAGGCTGGTGGCAGAGAGTTCACCTCTGACAATAGAGCATGTTTACTCTGCTGACAGCTGCTCAGTTTCAGTTTTTCTTTGGACTTTGCCAGTAGCAGTTGAGTTTCTGAGTTTCTCTGTGGACTGCTTAGCTCTTAGGTGTGTGTGCTGAATAAAGACTATTCCTTCTTTGACCAAGGCTCCAAGGGTCTTTTTGCCAGTTACCTAGCTCATACACCTGCGTGTGAAGGGTCTGTGAATGGGCTCGAAGGGTCTGTGAGCTCCGGACCCTAGCTCTAGCTCTACAATTGGTGTCATTGGTAGGATTACGCCACACAAGGTTACTGTAAAAGGGTCATGAGAAGATTTATATTGTCTTTCAATTCTATTTTCTTACCAACTTTTTGAACTATGTTGGTACACTATGGTTTTTTCCTGTTCGGTAATGGCTGGGTAGTATATACAGTGTGGATATGCTATACAATGTATATATGCTGCCCACGGGACAGAGATGGCAGGAGATTTCATCAAGCTAGTCAGAACGGCATACAATTTCAAACTAATGAATTGTCTATTTCTGAAGTTTTCCATTTAATATTTTTGGCCCTCGATTGACTGCAAGTGACAAACCAGGATAAGGATAAGGAGGGGCTACTTTGTCTCAATGGAAACGCATTTAAGTGTATATAGGCAAATTGTACAACAGCATCATAGATAATAAGATTAAAGAGTTTTAGAGCAGTAATAAACAGTAGTCATCTATTCTAGGTTAAGCGATTGGCTAAAGGTCACTTGTCTTATTTTTTACAGAGCAAGACTAGACCCCATGTGTCCTTATTTCTAGAGCACTGTTCTTTATTTTTAGAATGATAATATAATTTATTGTTCAACTAGGACACTTTGGAGAGTAAAAGAAGACACTGTTGAAAACACATTGGAAAACCAAGCACAAATTAATACTGTTCCAAGCAAACCAGGATTATGCTATATTAGTCATGGTCTCATAGATAAAATAGAAATCTCATTAGGTGTCTTAATATGGAGAATTTAACATGGGGGATTTGTTAAAATTTGGAGAACTGAAAAAGCAAAAAGGAAACACTAAGACAATAACTTCAGGAGTCAACTCTCATTTTCTGGGGTGGGGAAATAAAAGGAAAGATATTGAGGTTTTCAAACCTTGGAAGTTCAGAGGAGAGCACCAGACACCTGGAATTCAAACCCTGTTGGGTAAAGATACCAGCTGGCTGGTGCTAATACATCGGAAGTCAAAGGATGACCCCAGCAGAGCTGGGACTCAGACTTTTGAGCAGGGCATGAGGTCCAGGTGATGATGCTACCTTAGGAGTTTGGAGAAGAGAATTGTAGCTTAAACTTTTGAGGATGGTGTTTTTTTCTGGTGTGATGTTTAGTTTGATGTCTTACCTTGGCCAGACTATCATTTCCAGATATTTGATCAAACATTATTTGAGAGGTTTCTGTAAGTGTTTGTCCATTCTCTATCTGTCCCACTACCATATTTTGAAAGCACACAACTTGTCTGTTTTCATTTGTTCACAGATGGAGATAAATTTTTCCTTAGGATAAATGATACCTTGGAGTCTCACTCATATTTGTTTGAGATGATATTTACATAGGACTTTGCACTTTAGACATTAGAATTCATGCTGCATAAGTTAAGACTTTGGGGGCTACTGGAATAGAATAAACATATTTTGCATGAGATAAGGGCATAAATTCGGTAGGGGTCAGGGGTAAGATGCTATGGACTGAATTGTTTATCCCCAAATTTAGATGTTGAAGCTTTAACCCCCAATGTGACTGTACATATAGATAGAGTCTTTAGCAGGTAATGAAGGTTAAATAAGGTAAAGGGTGGGCACTTAATCCAATAGGATTGGTAGATTTCTAAGGAGAGAGAGAAATCTTCCTTTCTTTCTTTCCACCATGTGAAAATGTAGTGAGAAGGCAGCTGTCTATAAGCCAAGAATTGATCCCTCATCAGAAACTACTTTGGATGGAATCTTGATGTTGGACTACTAGCTTCCAGAACCTGAGGAAATAAATTTCTATTCCTTAACCCACACAGTCTATGGCATTTTTGTTAGGGCAGCCCAAACTAAGTGATTTTTTGACAAAATTAACACTTAAATTTGTTGTATTATCTGGATGTTTGTGTCCCCCCAAAATTCATAAGCTGAAATCTTAACTCTCAATGTAATGGTACTAGGAGGTGAAGGCTTTTAAGGTAATTAGATTATGAGGGTAGAGCCTTCACGAATGTGATTAGTGCCCTTACAAAAGAGCTCTGAGGAAGCTAGTTTGTCCCTTCTTTTATGCGGGGTTACAGTCATCTGAATTTGCTTGTACATTGACCTTGGACTTCCCATCCTCCAGAACTATAAGAAATAAATTTTTGTTGTTTATAAGCTACCCAGTCTATGGTATTTTGTTATAGCAGCCTGTATAGACTAAAACAATCAGTGAGTAGAAGAGATTACCTCCCATAATGTGGGTGGGCCTCATCCAATTAGTTGAAGGCATTAATAGGTCAAAGACTGACCTCTCCTGAGAAGGAATTCTGCCAGCATGACAGCCTTTGTACTCGTATGTTAGAACTACAACTCTTCCCTTGGTCTCCAGCCGGCTGGTCTACCCTACAAGATTTTTTTTTTTTTTTTTGCACTTGGTAAGCCTCCACGGTTGCATGAGCCAATTCCTTAAAATAAATTTCTGTATGTATGTATGAATGTGTGTGGAGAACCCTGACTAATATATCTGGCTAATGTTGGCACCTCAGGAATTCAGACAGGAGCACTAGGAGTTCAGACTCAGAACTCCGAGGTCAGTGTTTGGCTAATGATGGCACTTCGGGCTCTTGGAAGATGGGCACTGTGGAACTGGGCTGAGACTTCCAGGGAGCAGACTCTACTCACCTGCTTCTGGTCTCTCCGTGTGGGCACAATAAGGCTAGTTCAGAAAATGATCAAAAAGTTTGAGATGTAAATCAATTGCTGTGGATTGAAACACCATCTGCTAAGATGATGCTGACAGGAACAACATTCTTCTTATTTTGCCATTTCCCTCCAGTGTCCCCAATTGGATGAGACTAACAGAAAATAAGCTGACAAAAAACAAAAAATAAAGGAGTTTTCAGAATTTCAGGCTCAGCATCTTAAAGAAAAGACTGCTTTTGGAGAATAGTCCGTCTTTAGCTGTCATGTATATACTTGAACTTCCATTCAAAACAGTACCAGCTATATACTTCCATATAACAAATTGCAAAAATAGTTCACCAAAATGAAACCTCTCTCATCTTCTCCCTAACAAGAGAAGTACAAAATCCAAAGGGCCAGGTAATCATCTCTCAGTGACAGTAGCTTACACCTCTGTAGTAATGTTCATTACTTCTCTGTTTCAGTCACAGTCCCACCAGAACGTTCTGTAACCTCAAGACTAAATTTTAAAGTCAACTACCAACACCAAGCCTTAAATAAAATAATAGAGGAAATGAGGAGGGAGAAAAAATTAATGAATACATATATATGAACACATATACACACTCACAGATACTCACACACCCAAATATATAATAAAAATATGCATAGCATGAAGTTCTCATTTTGAAGTTGGTCACAGAGCTGTCGGTTTTTGTAACTTCTTTTATTGGCAACATGTTTGGTAACTTTTAGAAATCTTCATTTCTAAAAATTTTGAGTACTGAGTGGTCCTATATATATCTTATATGATAGAAAATATGTTTTGAATCAATGAAATTTGAAAATGTCTTGAATATATATATATATATATGTGTTTGTATATATGTGTTTATATATATATATACACACACACACACACAAGCGTACTTCAAAAAGTTCATGGAAAAATAGAATTAAAAGATAATATGAATCTTCCCATGAATATTTTGAAGACTCTCATATATATATGGTGAAAGTTAATGAAAAACGTTAGCAACCAAAATGTACATATATGTTTTTATATGTGTGTGTACATGTGTGTGTATAGGTTGCTAAATTTTTTTTGGGGGGGTTGCTAAAATTTTTCATTAACTTTGCCATTAGACTTGGAGGCATCCCAGATGATCTTATGGGTTTGTTGATATATTTCTCTAGCTTCCATTGGTAATAGTGACCCAATTTTTCCTTGTAACAAAGATCAATCAGGCCAGCCAGTGCAATAACCTGCTTGTTGGTTCAATGGCAAAAAACCCCACAAATATCCACGTGGAACTCTCAATTTATAATTCACTGAAACGATTATTGTGTCTTCTGTTGATAGCATTTTTCTCTCAAGAAGTAAGAAATTTAAACCAGCAGAGTCAAAGTTGTGGGAAAGGAATGCAAAAATTCTGCAAGTGGGTTATTAAGTGAGATACTGAGCAATGCTATTCCATCTCCTGCTCCCCATTGATTCCCAGACCATATATTCTGTCTGTAGGATAAATAGAATGATGACATGTTGGTCACTGATTCAAAACATACTCTCCATCATATAAGATAAAATATCACTTTTTTAAAGAGGCTATTTCTAAACTACACTGTAAGTTTTTAATAGACCACTCCACCTTCCCATCAGGTCACCTGCTTTACAATGATGGCGTGCATGCAAAAGACCAGACAATTTTGTGACTATGAGACCATTGGCACACTTCTTTTGGTATAAAATGAGTATCTTGGTCCTAAGCACTCTTATGTGGAATGAAGTGAAGGTAAATAAGACCATAGATACCGGTGCTAGTAGAAGCATTTTGGGCATGAAAGGCAAATACATATCCAGAATACAATCTTATTTCAATGAGGGCAAATTATTTTACTGTCAGAAGGTGTCCAATGAGGTGAATGGCTGGTCCCCTTTGGGAATGGTGCCATTTGGGGGCTTTGTATTGATCTCTGCTGTTAAAAGGGTTAGACATTCAGCAGTGTTGGTAGACATATCAGTAAAGGAAAGTGCACATGGTAGAGCCAAAAACATAACCTCCAGCTCTGCTACCGTGGCCACACTGTACCTTAGCAAACTGAGCAATTACCTGGATAACCAGGTGAAAAGATGGATCCCCTCACTACTTTAACTTGAGAGGTGCCTGTAGTGTAAGAAAGGCAGATGACCTAGTCTAACCTCTTTTCTGACTAAACCTCTGATAAATTAGATGAATATTTGCTAGTAGGTTGAGACTTTATATTTGAATGCCCTGAGCAGGATGTTACTGGCTAAAAATGAACTAGAGTAAACAGAACTCACAATTTCTAAGTCATACCTCCCTAGAGATCATACAACACTGTGAGATATAAAATGGAGGTGTTTTGTAATTTAAATGTGTACACTATTTGAGTTTATCCCACAAACCTCATGTAGAGACCTCATCTATTATTCTGGGGAAAGGTCCATGTCCCATGTAGGAAGGAAAGACCAAGGATCTTTTCTTGAGGTCTCTTTCTGCTTTGAATAAATACTTATGTATATGCTAGTTAAATATGTGCATACTCTGATAAGTTGGGCATCCATACATGTTTCATATGTGTTTCCTCTATGCCCACCATTGGATCCTTAAGCACTGTCGGAAATTCATTAAGTACGACATCAAAGGTTCCAACAAGTGCTCTGTTCACAGAGACAAAAATTATACAGTTGTTTACTGGGTTCCTTTTTGGTGTTACAAAATATTCATGTGTCTCACTTAATAAAAATCTAAAATAAATATTGGACTTCAAAAAGATACATTAAAAAGGGAATATGAATTGCAAAAATGAATAAAAAATTTAAAAGCGCACATTATAAATCTCCACTTGTTGATTGTCTCCTAAAGAAAGTTTCTTTATTTAAAAGACAGAAGTGATACTAGTGCCTACCTCATAGCATTGCTAAAAGAATTACATGAGATAAAATTCTAAAGTTTTGCACAGAATAAACACTCAATAAATACTGTTTTCGTAATAGTTTTAATTTATTATGCTAAGCATTATGTTTGAAAATTTGGGGAGATATAGAGGTATAGGGCATGATGTTTATATCCATGGATTTTCCAGTCTAGATAAAGAAAATAATACAAGGATTAGAGTGTATCCTATTTAAATTTAGAAGTCTTATGCTTGGATCCTGTTCTGCTAAACCAGCTATGCAACCTTAAGAAGGCAAGTTCATTTTTCTGAACATCTCTTACTTCATCTAAAACAGGAAAAATAATGGATATCTCAAAAATTATTTCCCCTAGCACAGTATTCTTTTTATTTAATTTTTGTTTTAATATTCAGTTATACATATTTATAGGACATAGTGTGTTGTTTCAATACATGCATATATTGTACAATGACTCACTTAGTGTAGATAGCATAGTTTTATACCCATTTATTATTATTCTACTTTCTGCTTCTAAAACCACTTTTATTTTTTTTTTATTTTAGATACCACATATGAGCAAGATCATGCAGTACTTGTCTTTCTGTGCCTGGTTAACTTCACTTAACGTGATGGTCTCCAGATCCGTCCATGTATCCATGTTGCTGCAAATGACAGGATTTTACTTATTTATTTTTTTATAGCTGAACAGTAGTCCATTGTGTGTATGTATCACAGTTTATTTATCCATTTATCCATGAATGGACATTTAGGTTGATTACATATCTTGGCTATTGTGAATACTGAAAGCTGCAATAAACATGGGGGTGCAGATATCTCTTCTGTATGCTAATTTCTTTTCCATTGGATGAATATCCAGAAGTGGAATTGCTGGATCATACAGTTATTCAATTTTTAATTTTTTGAGGAAACTCCATACTGGTTTCCACAATCACTATACCGATTTACATTCCCACCAACAATGTAAGAGAGTTCCCTTTTCTCCGAATCCTCACCAGCATTTGTCATTTTCTGCTTTGTTGATAATAGCCATTCTAACTGTGGTGAGATGATATCTCATTGTGGTTTTAATTTGCATTTCCTTGATGATTAGAGATTTCTGAACATTTTTCATGTGCTTATTGGCCATTTGTATGTCTTCTTTTGAGATATGCTTGTTCGGGTCCTTTGCCCATTTTTTAAATTGGGTTATTTATTTTTTTTGCTGTTCAGTTGTTTGAGTTCCTTGTATATTCTGGATATTAGTCCCTTGTCTGATGTGCAGTTTGCAAACACTTTCTCCCATTCTGTAGGTTATCTCTTCACTTTGCTGATTATGTCCTTTGCTGTGCAGAAGCATTTTAGTATGGTATAGTCCCATTTGTCTATTTTTACTTTAATTGCCTGTGTGTTTGTAGTCTTGTTCAAAAAAGTGTTTCCCACTCTTTGTATAGCATTTCCCCTATGTTTTCTTCTAGTAATTTCATAGTTCCAATTCTTAAATTTAGGTCTTTAATATATTTTGAGTTGATTTTTGTGTATGGTGAGAGATAGGGATCTAGTTTCAATCTTCTGTTTGTGGATATCCAGTTTTCCCAGCACCATTTATTAAAGAGGCTATCCTTTCTCAGTATATGCTTTTGGCAGCTTTGTCAAAAATCAGTTGGTATGCCCCCAGTATGAATCTGACCCCACATCACACACAGGAGGGGGGACAATCAGCTTTGTATCTCATGAATATTTGAAAAATAAATAAATAAATAAATTCAGTTGGCCATAAGTGCGTGGGCTTCTTTCTGTGCTCTCTGTTCTGTTCCAGTGGTTTATGTGTCTGTTTTTATAGCAGTACCGTGCTGTTTGGGTTACTATATTTTTATAATATATTTTGAAATCAGGTAGTGTGATGCCTCCAAGTCTGGTCTTTTCATTTAAGATTGAATGGACTATATAGGGGCTTTTATGGTTCCATACAAAATTTAAGATCATTTTTTCTGTTTCTGTGAAGAATTTCATTGGTATTTTCATAGGGATTGAATTCTGGGTTAGTAGATTTCTCTGGGTAACATGGACATTTGATGATAATTATTCTTCCATCTCACAAACATGGGATATCCTTCCATTTACTTGTGTCTTCTTCAGTTTCTTTCACCAATGTTTTATAGTTTTCATTGTAGAGGTCTTTCACCTCCTTGGTTAAATTCATTCCTTGGTATCTCATTTTGGGGGGGTAGCTATTGTGAATGGGATTACTTTCTTGAATTCTAGTTAAGATATTTCATTATTGGCATAGAGAAATATTATTGATTTTTGTGTGTTGATTTTGTATCCTACCACTTTAGTGAATTTGCTAGATTTTTTAAGTAGTGAATTGTGTGATACAAACACTGAGAACTTTAAGAGTAAATATAAAGCCAAACTCAATCTTAGCTGTGGTTGTCTAGAAAAGCTTTGGGAAGGAGTTAGGATGGAGCTGGGCACTAAATGGAGGTGAATAGTCAAAGAGAGAGGAAAAGAACATTTCACAAAAGTGAGAGAAAATGAGCAAGCATTGAGGCAGGAATAACCATGGCAGAGGTGGCACCAGTCAGAAGATATAGCTATCTGATTGGAACTAGTTATGTACGTTACACAGCAATAAAAGGTAAATGCTTGGATTCTGGATGACCCTTCTGCTTTCAAATCTGGTCCAGATATTTATTTCCCGTGTGATCTTTTTGGGTCTTTTTCATTCCATACATAACAGACAACAAAATATACTATTCCAAGTTCTGCCCAATAGACAGATTTCCCCCACTGGCTCTTCAGAGACATTCCTCAGTTTTCTTGTTTGTCCCTGAAAAACAGTATACCTCTGTACCTCAGGTTTTTCATTTGCTTAAGGAAATAATAGTATTTATGTCACAGAGCTGTTGTGTGATTAAGGAATTCAACATATGTGAAGCACTTAAAACAGTGCTTATAGTAAGTGCTATAAAAATGTTTTTAAATTACTAGTTAAATTAATCATTCAATTTTAGAAAATGTGCACTCACACTCAGAAATATTTTATATAGGTAAAATAAAGTAAACATTTCTATTTTGTTCCATGTTATGTTTCTCAAGCCATAATAACTTTCTTCTCTGTGTTTACTTTTGGTCAAAGTTAAATATAGAGCACATGAAATTTAGTGCGAAGGGGTGGTTAAGTGTAAACACTTTCTCAATAAAAATGGTTGTATTTGGTTTCATTAACAATAACACAGCATGTTAAAATATTTCTTTTCTATTGCTTTATATTACATCTTTCATGAGTCACGGTCTGGTTTTGTGAAACATCTGTGAAGCTGCAAGTTTCCACATAATGATTTCCCTGGAAAAGTGACTAAATCCACCATGGCCAATTTGGAAGTCATTCTCAAAGTGCAATAGCATAAAGTAGTGAAGCAAAGAAACTAGCCATGAATTTCAACTTTCCCCTTCATATCCAGGAGTCCTTCTAGACACATACCTTTCTGGATACAAAGACAGCATTGTTTTGTCTAATCGTAGCACCTATTAAGACACATCAAGGTGATGAGGAGAATCCTATAAGCCTCATGGGCAGCTTGTTGACAATCCCATTCTCCTAAGAACTCGAGCTGAAGGAATAGGCGAATTATTATACAGGCACAGAGAAGCATAACAGCTCATGTTTGAAAGAATACTAATGGTTTTCTGCTTTGAACACACTTCTGTTTAATTTCCCTATATGAGGCTTCTGCCAAGGAATTGGGCAGTGATGGTGGAAGAATTGAAGGGAAATACATTCTCACAATAGTCTAGCAAGCAAGACTTTTTTTCCCCTACTTTTTCCTTCCCAAAGGGATTTACAGGAAAGAACTCATTATCTTCCCAGATCTTTTTTGGACATTTGATCAAAAATTGTCCCTTATGGTGAGTTAAAATTGTTTCCTCTCAATTTAGCTTTTTCCTTTCTCTGATGCATTAATTCCTTTGGATTCTATACCACCAGCCATTACCCCCTTTTCAGTGTGGAATTGTGCTTATTTGGAGAACAGCCCTTCTCCAAAAAAAAAGGTCAAAATTGTTATATTAATTTCTTTAGCAGTCTTATCTCAGAAGTCAACTCATATGGCATTATTATTATTATTTATTATTGTTATTATTATTATTATTTTAGATTAGTCTGGGTACCATCTGTAGAGCTAATCCTAAAAATTAGAAATTAGGTTCTTTGTAAGCAACTCAAACCAACTTTGATTAACCAAAAGAAAAAAATCAGATATTTATTGAAATAATATTATATAGCTCACAGAATCACAGCAAAATTTTTTACTTAGATCTCAAGCATGGCAAGAGCCAGGGAAGGGCTGAGAATTGCGGACAGTCTCTTTAGAGAGCTGCTATCTTGATGAATCAACAGTTTCTTTCCAACTGTTATGATTCCTCTCAAAAAGTTCAAATTCTAGGGGAAATGCATCTTATTGTCTGAGCGAGGTTTAGGGGCCTACCTCTAGGCCAGGAGAGAGCAGAACACTTGACTATAATAGTAGGTTTTCCAAAGGAAAATCAAGATTCTGTTCACAAGAAGAAAGGGAATTGAATTCTAGACAAATGAACTTGATATGTGCCCACTAAAGGATGCACTGGCCCTTGTGTTAAGTCTTCCTTATGTTCCTGACTGCACCTCCATCCTTGGGCTGATTCTACAATACCTTTGGTAGAAATTTAAGCCAGGGCTTAAGATAGTTACAAGCAAGATTCATAGGATGTTAAATTTTAGCTATCACCCTATAATTCACACATTACCATTAATACAAAATGTCTACCACAACCCATCACTACAATGCAGCATTTACTAACTCAGGCTGGTAAACATGGGAACATGCTACCTTCTAAAGAAATTAAAAGGTAGCATATTCACTGTCTAGCTGCTGTGAGTGTGGTCAGTAGATAGTCTCTAGCTGTCACCTCCTTTAGGTTTGCTTCAGCTTCAGAAAGTCACCTCTTCTAATGTCATGCCTTTTCTGGGGCAGTCCACATCCAATGACTGAGAGAGCAGCAGGGTAAGGGCGTAAAGGCCCAGCTATTTCAGCCAGTGGTGAGATAACTCTGATGTGCAACATTCTCCACTGAGCTTCCAGCCAGGGTGGCCAATGCAGCTGCATTTCAACTTTTCCTCTACTCAATCTCAGTTCCTCCCACTTTCTTTCCCAAGTATTGATCCTTAAGAAACATCGTAAACCCCAAACTCATCTTAACGTCTGCTTCAGAAAACTCAATTTGGAATACTTGGAAACCTAAGCAATACTAGTAATGTAACTTGCTCAAAGTCACATTAATTACAGGCAGAGATTTAATTAGAACATATATTTCTTGAAGTGAAATCCAGTGCTATTTCTACCCTTCCATTCATCCTCATGTCCACACACATGTATAACAATTTGGTTGATTCAAGTTGAGTGATTATTTATAGCTGTCAGATGAAATTCATAAAGTCACCTCTATGGATTGTTTATTCATATCTGTGGGACCTAAGAACTCCAAGCACAGGTTGCTGGCTCACCCTTTGGTCTCCATAAGTCAATGTATTTATGGTACATCCCTGAGGGTGCGTGTAAAATACTAAGTGATATTGTCTTACCCACATAAGCAACATCCACAAAAGCTAAGTCTCAGGTATATGAAATGTCCCTATAACTACTACTCTAGCCCCTACTCCCAAAGATTTCAAGAAAATAACAAGTCGTATCTGTTATCTAAATCTTTATAGAAGTGTCTGGTTTTCTCCTAATTTTCTCTGAAATCCTGGTTGTAGCCCAGCCACAGGGGTTTTTTTGTTTTACTTTGTTTTGTTTTGGTTTTTCCTGGGGTTCTTTGTCATAAAACCTTATGGGTTATTTTAGGCCTCTAATTGGAAAATAGAAGAATAGATGGTACAAGGACAAAATAGGTAAGCAAAAATTCCTGTTGTCCTATCAAATGAGACTTATTTTATGATAAGCTTAATATCTCTGGTTGTTAATCTTTTGGGGGTCGATTATGGTAGTTAGGTGCAAGTAGGATAATTTTCAAACAGTACCAAAAATTACCACTAATATTTCTAAATTGGCTCATCTAAATTAAGTTAGAAAAAAACCCTAGGTCTTTCTGAATTTTTAAACTCCATTCCAGCAATGCTCCAATTACAGATCTTTACATCAGTTGCATATTTCATTAGTTCCATAAACTAGCTTATTATTAGCAACTCAATATTTTATATATAAATTTAACGGAAAATTGCATTTTCCCTATGCACACTTAATTCATTTATTGAGTAATCTTGATATTTCAGAGGATGAAATATTACAAAGAAAAAGAGGATACATTCACAGGTATATCATGGAAGATTATTAGGATGCTCTGCTTCATAGTCAGTTTATGAAGCAGGCTTTCATATAGAAAAGGTTTCTGTCTGCCTTGGAGATTCTGAGGATGGTTCAGCTTTAGACAGTAGCCTGAACAAGGCACCTTTCTAAGGTTGAGTGGAGAGTCTACAATCTCACAGCTTTCCTACTTCTTAGATCTTTAGGCAAATTCTGTGGAAAATATGAAACCCAGATCCTCATCTTGTATTTTTGGTACATTTAGAGGAAAAGAAAAAAACACACATAATTCCATATAGCACGAAATTGATGTATCATTTATACTAAAACATTAATTTAAAAGTCTATTTATGGGCCGGCCCGGTGGCGCACTGCTACAGTGCACCGCTTGGGAGCTCAGCGGCGCTCCCGCCCGAGGGTTCGGATCCCACATACAGACCGGCCGCTCACTGGCTGAGCGAGGTGCAGGAGCAGCACCGAGGGTTGCGATCCCGTTGCTGGTGCGGGCGCGACACTGAGGGTTGCGATCCCGTTGCCGCCCAGATCCTCATCTTGTATTTTTGGTACATTTAGAGGAAAAGAAAAAAACACACATAATTCCATATAGCACGAAATTGATGTATCATTTATACTAAAACATTAATTTAAAAGTCTATTTATGGGCCGGCCCGGTGGCGCACTGCTACAGTGCACCGCTTGGGAGCTCAGCGGCGCTCCCGCCCGAGGGTTCGGATCCCACATACAGACCGGCCGCTCACTGGCTGAGCGAGGTGCAGGAGCAGCACCGAGGGTTGCGATCCCGTTGCTGGTCCCGGTCCGGTACGGGCGCGACACTGAGGGTTGCGATCCATTGCCGGTCACGAAAAAAGACAAAAAGGAAAAAAAAAATTTTTTTTTAAATTAAAAAAAATAAAAGTCTATTTATTATAAGAGTGTTACTTGAAAAATTAATTAGTTTATTAATTCAATAAAATTTAATAAATACATATTCAGCATTACTCTAGGCACCTGGTCATTCTAAGGTTTTGTTTGTTTCATTGACTGATTTTTAAATATCCTGGGCACTATCGAGCCCAAACTCCTCTTCTTGTCCTTAAAGGACCCTTTAATCTGATCGAAGTGGACCCCATAATATCATTGCACTCCAGTTTTGGCTTTCTCTTTGCACCACTCTTTTTTTTTATCAACTTCGTATCTTGATCCACAGTGCTTTTCTGCCTGTTCAATGAACGTATATGGCTAATTTAAGAATAGTAGCCTTCAGGAATGTTTCCTAACTCCTCTAATCCAAGACAATCTTGCTCACCTCCCAATTTCAAATGAAATTTAGTTTGCATGAATATTTACCTAGTCTCCCCAAATAGATTGGTAGAAAAGATCATGATTGCGCATATTTTGTGTTCCCCAAAGTCTTCAGATCATACTGAGCACACGAGAACAGTCAATGTTTGTTGTTTTGTGTGTGTGTGTGTGTGTGTGTGTGTGTGTGTGTGACCGGTAAGAGGATCGCAACCCTTGGCTTGGTGTCGTCTGCACCGCGCTCAGCCAGTGAGCGCACTGGCCATCCCTATATAGGATCTGTACCCGCGGCAGGAGCGCCACTGCTCTCCCAGCACCACACTCTCCCGAGTGAGCCACGAGGTTGGCCCAACAGTCAATGTTGATTAATGTATTTTTCAGTAATCTTGCTCACTTTACATGATTGTGGCTATGCTTTCAAAAGTAGAGTGGACTCTCAATAGTCCCACTTAGCAATTAAATGATTGTTCGGTTTCCCACCCTCTATTTTTCATGGGATGGATTTACACTATTTAAAAATGCCCCTTAAATATCACTGCAACAATTTGTTGAGATGTTATCTCTATACTCTATCAAATTCTACAAAAATAAACTCTAGATCTGTATTTAAATATAAGGTACCTATCTATAGGATTTTTAAAATGTAAACAGCACTTGCCTTTTATACAAGCTTATGGGATATGAATGAAAATAGTGTATCCAGTGGATAATGAATAATTATTTGAACATTTTTGACTCAGCAATTGTACAAAGAAATGGTGTAAATGAGGAACTTGTAGAAATTCTCAATATAAGTTCATTTGAATAAAGGTTTTTCACTTTATATGATAATAACTTAGTTGCTAACAATATTGTCCAAACATCTCAGAATTTTATATTATTCATCTCCATGTATTTTTAATAGGAAAATGATGAGATATAGTCATTTCCCACAGATGGTCATGTCTTAATCCCCAAAGCCTGTGAATATGCTCCCTAAAATGGCACAAGGCATTTTGAAAATACGATTAAGATGAGGATCTTGAGATGGGGAGATTAGTTTGGATTATGCAGGTGGATCCAATATAATCATAGGGTTCTTATAAGAGGGAGGCACGAGGGTCAGAGTTAGAGAAGGTCATGTGACAACAGACACAGAGGTGGGAGTGATGTGCAGCCACAAACCAAGAAATGCAGGCAGGTAATAGAAGCTGGAAAAGGAAAGAGAATGGGTTTTCTCCAAGAGCCCCCTGAAGAAATACAACCCTGTTGACCAATTTTAGATATCTGACCTTTGAAACTGTAAAATAATGGATAAATTTGTGGTATATTAAGTAACTAAATTTGTGGTAATTTCTTATAGTAGCTGCAGGAAACTAGTAGAGTAGCTTATATTGTCTGGAAATCACTGCCTTTTAGGTCACTTACCATCCTCATGTGAATGCTCTGAGTTACCCTTAGTTCATAATTATTTACCATTTTTTTCTAATACATACCTAAGAACTAAAAACTGCTTTGTTGAGCAAAATAAGCAAAGCACAGAGGGATAAATACTATATGTACTCACTCATATGTGGAAGCTAAGAGAGAAAAAAGGAAGGGAAGAAATCCCCAGTGGGGCATTGCACTTGCAGGGGGAGAGAACTTACCTAGGGATACGAAGTGGAGTGGAGGAAAGGGGGAGGCGGAAGGGGGGCAGGGATAATTGAGGGGATAATTGGGTGGGGAACACAGAGTATAATCACAATTTGTGGTAATGGACATGCTGCTAGTATGGATCTGGCCACCACATCTTAGATACAAGTGGTGACAATTTGCTTTGTACCCCATGAATATTCATAACCAATAAAAACAAAACAAAATTAAAAAAAAAGAAAAAAGAAAAAACTGCTTCGTAGTTATTATAGTTTCTCAGAAAAAAAAAAAGAACCATCTAATTTAATGTTTCCATTTCTATTGGCTATTATCAAAATTTTATTTTATTTATTTTTTTAAAGGCAATATAAAGGGAATTCTGGAATCCTTAATAGGACAGATGAACTGTATCAATGTATAAACACCAATATCCTGGTTGCAATATTGTACTATAGTTTTGAAAGACTTTATCATTGTGGGAAACTGGTTAAAATGTACATGGGATTTCCCTGTATTTTTTCTTTTTTCTTTTTTTAAATTTATTTATTTTTATTGAATCAAAATTGATTGTACATATTTTGGGGGTTCAACATTGAGATGTGTTGATCAAATCAATATTACTAGCATATATATTGTTACAAATTGTAATTATTCTTTATGCCCCTTGTCCAATCTCTCCCCCTGCCCCTCTAATTGTCTTAAATTTCTTCTTTCCTTCTGAAAGAATAATGGTTACTCTGTTGATCTGTTGCCTAGATGATCTGTCCAATGCTGAGAGGTGTGATCAGGTCACACAATATTATCACAGAGCAGATGTTTCTTCTGTCACTCTGAAATGGACTTTGTGGAGAGAGACATACTATTCTTTTCTTTATCTCTGCTGGTGACTCTCCTTGTGTCAATGCTCTCCAGTGGTTGGTGGACCATCTGCATGGAGGTTGTGGTGTCTAGCCGCTTTTGTGGCAGCCATGGTTATAGTGGTGGCTGTGGTGGGCCACCCACATGGAGGCAATGTCTTTGGCATGCTCCTTGGTGCTGGTAGTGTGCCTGGCTGTGGGGTGTGTCTGGTCCCTGGTTCCATGCCTTGGGTCCCTGGGCGGGCCCCAATGCACTGGCACAGAGTGTCTGGTCGTGGGAGGGGGATCCGGTCCCCTTCTCCATGCCTCGGGTCCCCAGGAGGGCCCTGAGGTACTGGTGCGGTGTGCCTGGTTGGGGGGGGGTCTGGTGCCCAGATTATATTCCCCCATGTAGATTTCTCTTCATCCCCAGCCGTCACTACTCCCTCTTGATTAAATGTTTTGCTTTCTCACCATTTTACTTCATTTCTTTGCCACTTTGTGTTTTCTACTATAGCACATTACAAATCTAGGTACAAAATCAAGATCTAGCTGATAACATTAAAGGTATAAAACATACAATGGCACTTTAAACTAAATAATCAATGTTCTAAAATGGCATTACATGGTTACTTTATGTTTTAATGGTTCATTAACAATATTACTGTCAAATCAGACAGTATTATTAGCTACACTTTTTTCATACTACAACACAAATTCTTACAGATAAAGCTAATTGTAGACGTCCTAATATTGTACAGAGAGCACATTTATTTTAATTAGGAAGAACAGACTTCTAAGAATTTACTACATGTCTAGTATTTTAAGAGTTTGTGCTGTAAAATTTAATTCCTTACCTATGAAATGTATAATCAAGTTGGGGAAATGGCAAAGCTCAGTGTAAAAACTTGTATATACTTACTTGCCAGGTATTTCAATCAAGGTGATATGTGCAAAGAAAATTAAAGACTGATAAAGAAGAGCTTGTTTCTCAGGAAAGATTATATGTAGACAGGACATGAATTGGACTTACAATTACATGCAGGATGCAGTTAAGTGTAGAAGAGGAGAGAAGCCATTCTCAGTGGAACAGACAAGAGTAAAGATGCAAAAGAAAACCTAAGTAGAGCACTGTAAGGAATGTGTAAAACAAAGGAATAGTGGAAAATAAAAATAAACAGGAAGGAAACTTTATATTTAGTGGAGCAATAAGCAGCAACTTGAAGATATTATGGTATTGTGAGCAAGCAGGTGAAGTGAGGAAAGGTTTAAAAAGCAATGATTAGCATAATGGATTGAAGAGTGAGGAAGCCAAAAAGTTGAAACACCAATTCTAGGGGATTGTGAATGGAGAGAGAGCAAGATTTGAATCCAGGAGCCATCTGACCCATTCGTGGACATGATAATTTGTGACACTATGAAGTTCCCAGAGTCCCTATTATGATAGCAACATATTACATGTTACCTTAGGGTGATAAAATATGCTAATTTATAGGGTTGTTTGTATTATATAAGTATGTCACTGTATTAAAAGAGCATTTTCAAGAAACTAATCTGAAAAAACCTATTTTTCTTTGACATTAGAAGAAATTTTATCTTGACATCAGCTCTGCAAAACATTGCATAGGGAAGCAATGAGTCAAGTGACTTTTAATCATTTAGAGACCACTATGATTATTGCAAAAGCATGACACGGCATAGCCTTGGACAGAGTCAAGACATGTAGAACGAACAGAGTAGCTATCAAAAAATGAAAGCATACAAAAATATCACTTCACTCACATTGGCTCACATTGACGGTAGGCTGAAAAAAAAATGAGTTAGACTTCAACCAAAACAAAATTATATGAAATAAGGAAAATTGATCTTAAAAAAGAGGGAAAAAGGATTATTACTTCTTGCATAGTCACTGTATTCGCACTTGTTCTTAACCATATCTGTAGTTTTGTCTCTAAAGCTATTTATCAACAACGCTCACATGTCCTCTGCCACCTTTAAATCAACCCTTGTCCTGATCTCTCACCTATGAAGTAGGTTTGCTCTCTAGATGCAAATAACCATGAACACAGGTGTAAGCCAGCAGTAAAGGTAGAGATAATAGAGTTTGACAAAATATGCTTTATAAGTGAACAGGTGGAGGATACACAGGCCAAAACTAAAACCAAAAAGAAAAGTGAAGTCCGGGCAATCAAGAGAGAAAAGGAGAGAAAGTCTGAGTGACTGACTGAAGGTAGCCCTGAAATTAAGGTTCCAAGGGAACAAAGACTGAAATCTGGGAACTAAGGAAGAAAAAAAAGAGAGAAATAAAAAAGGTAAAGCAGAAAGGTGGCCAGAGGAATTGTCAAAAGCATGAACTGTAGTTCACAGCTCACTTTCTGGAGCCTGCCCAGGAAGGGCGTGTGGCTAAGTCAGTTGAGTTTAAAGATCTAGGACTAGCTTAGATCAGCCCAAAATATCATTTAGGAAGCAAGAATTGTCTTCATGGCTGTTGCTCCTCACATACTTGCTATTTCAATAAGCTATAGATGGAAGTACCTGAGAATGATATTGTCATAAGCAGGCAGTTCCCAGGTTATCATTCAAACATGCTACATACTGTGAATTATAGAAGTCAATACTTTTATAATTATTATTTCTGCCTGTGCTTTTTTTTTTTCATTTTGTGATACAATTTAACATCATAAAGTACAAAACGTTCCTTAAATATTGGGAAATAGTCTTTAGTAGAACACAGATTCTATTGACGTTTTTACCTTTTTAAGACTCCATGAAAATTTCTTGCTTTTCCTTGAATAGGCATTATGCCATGAGAAACATATGTTTGAGTTTGATCTTCCAAATGCAAAGTCATATTTTTCATCTCTTGAGCAAAACTTGAACACTGATTTTTATTTTTTTGGTGGTATCATAAATGAGATTGTTTTCTTGATTTCTTTTTCAGCTAGGTCATGGTTTGTGTATAGAAATGCTACAGGTTATTGTATGTTGTTGTATACTTTTTTTTGTAACATAGTTGCTTGTACATATCTATGGGATACGGACTTGAATATCAGTAATATGTGATGCTCAAATCAGGATATTTGGAATATTCAACATTATACAATGTAATCGTTTTGTGTGACCCTTTACAAATTCTTCCCTTTATTAAATTAGTCCTAATTTTTTTTTTTTTTTAGAAGTAGCAAATATTGCCAAAGGTGTGGAGAAAAGAGAACCCTGGGACACTGTTGGTGAGAATGTAGATTGGTTACAGCCATTATGGAAAACAGTATGGTGGTTCCCAAATAGATTAAAAATAGAACTTCCATCTCACAGCAATCCCTCTTCTGGGTATATACCCAAAAGAGATGAAATCACCACTTTGTAAAGATCTCTGCACTCCCAAGTTCATTGTAGCATTCTTCACAAACAGCCAAGATATGGAAACAACCTAAGTATCTTTTCACAGTCAAATCAGTAAAGAAAATGTGGTTTATGTACATTGGAATATTATTCAGCCTTAAGAAAAAAAAAAAGGAGATCCTGCCATTTGCCACAACATGGATCGACCTGAAGGACATTATGCTAGGTGAAGTACACCCGACTGAAAAAAAAGTATTGCGTGACCTCACATATATGAGTATGTGGAATCTTAAAAAGAAAAAAAAAGGTCAAAATATAGAGATAAACAATAAAAGTTACCAGGTTATTGGGGGGGGGTGGGGGTGGAAATGGGAAATATAGACCAAAAGATACAAAGTAGCAGATACGTAGGTTGAACAAATCTAGATATCTAATGTACAACATGGGGACTATAGTTAATAAAATTATACGGTATTTGGGATTTTTGTTAAATAAGCAGATATTAGCAGCTATTGTCACAAAAAAGTAACTATGTGCATGATAGATATGCTGTAAACCCCAACTATGTACAAAGAAATTTATTAAAAAAGACCAAAGTTGAACATTGTTTAATATTGTGAGATTCTTTCACACATTCTTTTTTTCTTTATTTAACACGTACAGGGATGCACACTGTCGAAAATTCCAACCTAAGGAAATGTGAGATATCTGTGAGGGTATAACCTTTCTCATATTTCTTTTTCTTTTTTTTTTTTTTCCTTTTTGTCTTTTTCCGTGTCCGGCAACGGATCGCAACCCTCAGTGTCGCGCCCGTACCGGACCAGGACCGGCTACGGGATCGCAACCCTCGGTGCTGCCCCCGCGCCTCGCTCAGCCAGTGAGCGGCCCGGTCTGTATGTGGGATCCGAACCCTCGGCGGGAGCACCGCCGCACTTCCCAAGTGGCGCACTATCCAGTGCGCCACCGGGCCGGCCCCCTTTCTCATATTTCTATAACATTTACCCTAGACTATAGTGCAAAGGTTCTGTAGTAACATCTTTATTGCCCTACTACAGCTCTTCTGGCTACAAGGAATTCCTGAACAAAGAAAAAAGTACCTAAAAATTAAGCACATAATAAAATATGAGACTGGGTCAGTAGAGGAAAATGTGAATGTTGTGTTTCTCAACATGCTCACCGTACAACACAACAAGATTCTGCATAAGGTGCATATTTGCATTAATGGAACATTTACCACTCTGCCTACGTCATAATTATTATCTAGCTCAAACTGTGACCAGATATAATTTGCTTATCATTGATTGAAATAGGTATGTGGCTGTAATCTGCTTCGAGAAAGTACAAAGGTAATGATGTATGAAAGACACAACCCCTTACTAGCTACCTCCTTTGTCTTTTATTACTGAAAACTGCCAAGTTCAGTTGGTTGAAAGTCTTATATAATCATCGCCAGAGAAAATAAGTTTCTTCCTGAATTTTCCTTGGGGACTCAGAAGTGAGCAGCACTGAGCTTACTATTGTGAAAATTTTGCCCCAAAACAGCAACAAATAAATAAGAAGAAGAATGTGAGCCAATCTATTTCATTAGGCTAGAAAGCCTAAAAATTACAGAAGAGGAAGTTACATGCAAGGGGAGTCAATAAAAGACAATGTCCTGATCTTCCACCTGCCTATGTTTCAACCTCCAGCTTCTCAGCCCTATATTTGGATGCCTTCTTTCACCTTCCAGGTACCTGTCAGAATTCTACCTCAAGATTCCAAACAAATGTCCATTCTCTGTGGTGCTCTCCTTCATATTCCTCAAAAAATAAACCTTTTTAGTATATAGGATACATTTTTATTGGGTGAGTCATTGTGGCCAGTGTGATACAGTAAAAGTATCTCAAAATTTCAAGTTAGACTTGGATTAATTCTACCATTTACTTGCTCTGCGACTGTGAAAAGTTATTTAAGTCTCAAATTTTCCCATGTGCAAAAGGGCACCTCTCTCACAGGGCTGTGGCAAAGCTTAAACGAGATAAAATACAGAAAATGCTGATGGACGTTTTAGTACATAGTAGATTCACAATGATTTTTAGTTCTCTTTGCTTCTATCTCTTTCTCTTTCAGTCTATGTTTTTCTTCTCAAATCATCATCAACAACAATAAAATACAATGCCAATTTTATAGTTTAGATACCAGGAACTCACCAGGTTTCTATTAAAGTTTTATTGGAACACATTCACGCTAACCTGTATATGTGTTGACTATGGCTACTTTTGTACTTGAACAGCAGAGTTTAGTGGTTAAGACAGAGATTGTGTGAGCTACAAAACTTGAAATATTTGCTATCTTCCCTTTTACAGAAAAAGTTTGATGACCCCTGTTTTCGATTAATACCAATAGATACCTACATCAAAATCATTCATGAGCAACCTAGTGTCCCTAACTTTGGTGCTAATTTCCTGATGGCACAAAAATCACTGTAACCCTAACAATAGTTTTATACAATAAGCTCTGAATAGACATTTTTAAATATATAAGAAAATAATTAGGCAAAAGACATAGGTCCAGTAAAAGGTAAACCATTTCTTTCATTTATTAAAATTTCACTTAAAATAATGTAGGGTATTATAGTTGTTGTAGAAATCACATAGAAGATTGATATCACCATTAAATTCTCCCAAAATTCAGAATTTTTTTAAAAAATCTCATATTTCTGCTTAACATAAACCTAAATATTTATACATTAAGTAAAATAACTCAGGGGCCAACCCCGTGGCACACTCGGGAGAGTGTGGTGCTGGGAGTGAGTGCAGCAGTGCTCCCGCCACGGGTTCGGATCCTATATAGGGATGGCCCAGGCGCTCACTGGCTGAGCACGGTGGTGCGGCCGGTCACAAAAAAAAAAGACAAAAATAAATAAATAAATAAATAAAAAATAACTCGGCATTTAAAGTTCCATATTCCAAAACTTTCTTGGAAGATTGATATAACAAATTCATTCAGCCATTATAAATACATAATCAGAAGGAATGAAACATAATGAGGTGACATTTAGAGATTCTTAAAAACAATTTTCCCATTTGTCCCTTGCATGCTCTTAGGTAAAAATAAAATGCATATTTAAAAAGATTGATAATTTTATGCAATGTTTCCTTTCTAGGATTTTAGCATGCACGTGCCTTGAAATGTTTTCTTCTCTTAAAAACTAACTATAGCATGACTTTATTTATGGTTATCTCATACTTCATAAAAATTTAAAAATCTAATAAACGAGGTCTTAAATTAGTGCTTCTAACACTTCTTACTGATCAGGAGCTCACACGTGATGCTGATCATACACTGAATAGCAAGGTCTAAACGACACTGACTTCCCACACAAAGACAAAAACAGTATGGCCATGCTTTCAAACTTACAATTTTTCCCCTTGTACCTTGCTTAAATTCATAATAAAACTTCTCCGTTTGATGCCTGATGGAGATTTTCAATGAATGGATTGTTTAGAATTTTTAAATGTTAATCTTTCTATAAGTAATACTTTTTCTGCATTTAAAAAACCAATTCCATATTTGAGCAACTCTTTATGCTCCGCTACAGTCCCTGCTTCTGTCCATACCTATCGCGTTTTTTCACTGTAAAAAAAAATATGGGGGCCGGCCCGGTGGCGCACTGGATAGTGCGCCACTTGGGAAGCGCGACGGCGCTCCCGCCGGAGGGTTCGGATCCCACATGCAGACCGGTTCCCGCTCACTGGCTGAGCGAGGCGCGAGCAACACCAAGGGTTGCAATCCCGTCGCCGGTCCCCGGTCCGGTACGGGGGCAACACTGAGGGTTGCGATCCGTTGCTGGACACGGAAAAAAGAAAAAAGCCAAAAAAAAAAAAAAAAAAATACGGGAACTCAGACAATGAAGGTGAAATGTAGGTATGTTTTCATTTGTTATAATAAAATTTACTTTTGGGGAGAGATAACTTCTAAAAATGCTTATGAGTGATAGCTGTAGCCCTAAAAAGTTTCCTAATCTTTATTAAACATTAAGAAAAAAGAGAAATAGTATTTGAAGGAAACATAAAGTTCTGAATAAAAGTCTAACAGTCAGGAATAACTCTCCAAAATGACCTGATGACTTTATGGCAAGGTCTGTCACATAATATAGGCCAAGAGTTTTACAAGCTCTGCTTTGAGGGAGGGAAAAAAAAATCAGTGACTCATTGTCTATGGAATGAAGCCCACTTTTTAGCAGAATATATAAGGCTTTCAGTATCTGAGCCTGGCGGGCCGGTGTACTCTCCACTGCTCATTCACTTACTCCACACGCTAGTCCTCTCAGCAACTGTGCTGTGCTTCGCACTTTTGTGCTTTTACACACGTGTTCGCTTGTCTCAAATGCCTCAATTTGTCTGTAGAAGTCTCATTCATGCTCTTTGAAGACCTCGTGTAATGTTTCCAGTTGAAATCAGGTGCTTTCCCATATAGTCTCTTCATTTCTCTGTTCCAGTACTTCTGTCATGCCTGGAATTCTTTGCTTACAGTAGATTGTGAGCCTCTTTCGGATAAGAATATTCTAGTCATATTTGTATTCCAGTGTCAAGAACAGTGTATCATGATAGACAATAAATGTCCAGTGAATTGATAAATAAATAAAGCAACTTTCATTTCTATATAAAATATATGAGGAACTATAAACACTTAACTATTTCACACACAGATGTCAAAAATTTGTTCAAAAACTGTCACAGATAGAAAACAAAGAGACATGACAAGTAAATGAAGTGGGGTATCCAGGAATAGATCCACATCCTGGATCCTGGAATAGAAATCCATAAGGAAGGGTTTGTAGTTAATAGCATTGCACTAATGTCAATTTCTTCATTTCCACAAAAGTAATATGCAAACATTCCGCTTATGTAAGATGTTAACATTAGGGGAAGCTGAGTGATGGGTGTATCAGAACATTGCACCATCTTCATATGTTTTCTGTAAATCTAAAATTATTACAAAATAAAATTATAAGAAAGTCTACTCAAATCATAGTCTCAAGCTAGATTTCCTAAACTCCTTTAGTCATTCAATAAATGTTTACAGGAAATGTCCAACATATAGTATGGATACAAAAATATCTGTTGAATTAACCACTGCTACATGGACAACACAACACACGATGACTTCCTGTCTTGGAAATATTATCATTAAAGTCACTGTTGAAGTGGCCAACGAAGGAAGCTGGTTCCATCACCAGAAAGTCACAGTTTAAGCAAACAGTCTACAGAGTAACTCTTTTGCCCACTGGTATACTTGTACTAAAATTTTCAAGGTAGTTGTTTCTTTAACCATGATAATACCAGGGAGAACATTTTCCATGAGGCAACAAAATAGAAAAGATATCAGTGAAATAGACCATATTATACATAAAATTTTAATGTGTTATACAGTTATTTTGAGTAAACAGCATAATTTATATTTTGAAATAACTGATAAGTGGTTTTGGGGAAAATGAACAAATAGATACAGTGACATGACTTTCTATAGTAAATATCCACATAAGCATTAAAATACTGTGTTTATCATCGAATTTGAGATAATAACCCTTATAAAGCTGTGTCTTCATCTAAGGACTAAACAAATGCACGTGCTGTGATGGTTATATATTTAGCCAAAGGAAGATAAGTGTTCAGGCAACAAGAGTTCCTGCTGCTAACCTATTCTCACTTAACCCAGAAGACTTATTCATGTTCTATCTATATAATTGGGGGAAAAAAAAATTCTAGCTCCATAATTAAACTTTGATACTAAATTCTAAATCATTCATTAAATTCTACAATCATCAATGTAATTTGACAAGTTTCTTTTCAAAATTCTATGTACATTTGTAGTAACTGTAATGAGAAATTAATCTTAACAGTGGTTTTAGGGTTTCTTATGGTGAAATCCATGCAGCAGAAACCAAACCAGTATAAAACCTAGTGGATGGCAGTGTGTTGCCCAGGAGGCTATACCACCCGCTGATTCTGAATTTACGTTGAATATATGAATATTCCTAGTCATCATACTGTGTTTTGCTGTCAAGTCAAGAGCTTGGCTTTTTTTCTGTCCTTTTAAAAAGATATCTTTTAACATGTTTTAGCAAAATAATAATAATAATAATATTAACAACAGTAATGAAGGAGGGAAGGGAGATATCAACTTAAGTATATTTACATACTTAAATATGTGCCAGATACAGTGAAAGTTACTTCTACATATAAACTGAATTCTCGGTTTCCTTTATTCTGAAACTTGCTCTTTTTCATTGTTTCCTTTAAGGAAATAGCTGTACTTGTCAGTCGTTGAATTACTCAGGCCAAAAAGTTTGATTCATTTTTGACTAGTTATATCTTTTACACCCAACCTCCAACCTATAAGTGCATCCACTCTACTTTCACTGAATATCATGAAACTGACCAGCTGTCTGTACATACACAACTACCACCGGGGTGATGATTTGTATTTTCTCTTTTCCAAGACTCCCTAAAATAGCCCCTAATTAACTCCCTATTCAATTCACGTTTCTCTACAGTTTATTCTCCATACTGTGATCATAGAACTTTTAAAAAGCTCAAAAAATTTCCTATAACACTTAGAATAAAAAACAGAGCCTTACAATAGTCTGAAAGACTCTGCATGTCTGGCCCCTGGATATTTCTCAGCTCCACCTTTTCTCTCACTGTGCTTCAGCTATTATTGCTAGAACGTTCAAGAACATTCCTGTCTTAGGGCCTTTGCACAGAAAGACCTTCCTCCACATCTTTGCATAATCTAACTCCCTCATGACCTTCAGATGTTCAAATTTTACCTTATTTGACATCTTCAACTTGACTACTTTATTTAAAATGCACACTTCCTTTTTACTAGTAGATTTCAATGAAATTACTCTGTTCATTTTTCTGTGTGTGCGTGTGTGTGTGTGTGTGTGTGTGTGTGTGTGTGTGTGTGTGTTTGGTCATTGCACTTACCACCTGTTTGAATACATAGTTATTTGTTTATTTTCTGTTTTTCCCCCACTAGAAACTTAAAGATATGGTGAAATTGTTAGTTACCACCATATACCCAATGCCCAGAAGCTTGTCACATAAAAGATAGTAGGCATTTAACAGGTAATTATTTTTGTAAGTGAATAAATGCATAAATGAATTAATTAATATGTTCTCTTTTGATTCTTATGTAAGTTGGTCCCTTATACATGTAAGATGTTAACTATTTTACATATTGAGAAAAAACCAGAGTTGCACAAAATACAACAGATAAAATTTAGCCTGTGTTAAGAAATGAGTAATATTCAGTCAATTTTAAGAACATTTTCTTCATTTTTTTTCTTACTTTGTTGTTTATATTGCTAGTAACCTTGTCTGGTCTTTTAAAGTCTACTTTAACCTAAAATATAGCTTAAATTTTTGCCCCCAAAAAAGGAAAAAAAGAAAGAAATCGTTCTTGATAATGTTGTTTCATTTTACTATGCACAGAATCTCACATTAGTTTCAGACTATTTGGGATGAATTTTTTTAACCAAAAGTAAACAGGGAAAATTAAATTCTGGAACTTCTGAATACAGGCTTAGAAAAGATTTCTAGATTCTATTTTCACAAAGAAGGATATAAGGAGGGATGTAATGTAAAGAAATCTAGGCCATCCCCTCTCACTGAAGAATCAGAAACATGTATAATGAGAAAAGGCCACATGGAGAAAAACTGAGGCTCCCCAGCCCGTCATCAGCACTAAGACCCCAGACATGTGAGTGAGGCCGTCTGAGAATCTCCTCCCCAGTTGGTTTGCCCCATCCAATACCACATGAGCAGGGAAGAGCTATTTCTGCAGAACTGTGCACAAATACCTCACTTTCAGAACTGTGAGCAAATGCAATCACAGCTGTTTTAAGACACTAAAATTCAGAAGGGTTCATTAAGAAGCTGTATTGTCATCTCAGGCCACCATAACAAAACACCACAGACTGGGTGGCTTAAACAACAGAAATTTATTTTCTCACAGTTCTAGAGTCTAGAAGTCCAACCTCAAGGTGGCATTGGGGTTGGTTTCTGGTGCGGTACCTCTTTCTGTCTTGTAGACAGCCACCTTCTCACTGTGTCCTCACATGGCCTTTACACTGTATGTGTGTGTGTTTGTATGTGTGTGTGTGTTTGTATGTGTGTGTGTGTTTGTGTGTGTTTGTGTGTGTGTGTTTGTATGTGTGTGTGTTTGTGTGTGTGTGTTTGTATGTGTGTGTGTGTTTGTGTGTGTGTGTGTACAGAGTTCTCCAGTGTCTCTTTTTCTTTTTATCAAGACACAAATCCTATCAAATTATGTTTCCTGGCCAGCCCAGTGGTGCACTGCTACAGTGCGCCGCTTGGGAAGCGCGGCAGCGCTCCCGCCGAGGGGTCGGATCCCACATGCAGACCGGCCGCTCACTGGCTGAGCGGGGTGCGGGAGCAAGACCGAGGGTTGCGATCCGTTGCTGGACACGAAAAAAGACAAAAAAAAAAAAAAAAGGAAAAAAAAAATTATGTTTCCTGTCCTTATTTAACCTTATCTCCCTAAAGGACCTCTCTTCAAACACAGTCACGTTAGGGGTTAGGATTTCAATCTATAAATTTGGGGGGTGGGGGGCAGAATTTAGTATATAACAGCAGCAATAGATAACTTGCATACTTATCTATGGAATAGTTATTAATTTATTAATAAATTACTCAATGCCATATTGTAAAGCTATTTGTGCTTTCTACTGAGCATTAATAGTTCTAGAGAGGTCTAACATATGTAACATTGCTATTTCTTTTATTTAAAATGAGGACTAATGCTTTCATTTAAATTGATAAAAGTCAAATTTGTTTCTTCTACTGTTAATCTGTGAGAATGGCTCAGTACCATTGCTTTTAAAAAAATCATTAGTTCATTTAAGTGAATACAAAAATAATAATGAAGAGTTCTATGATATGGCACCTCTACACCATTCTTAAAAATTTTCCTTCACCCTTCACCATAACTAGCCTCTTATTCTATCACAGTTTGCCATTGGATGAAGCAGTGTTATATGATCAAAGGGACACTCAACTGACATGGTCAACAGACTTGCTTGTTATTCTTTCTTAGCAAATGCTTTTGATATTCTCTCATATAAATTTTATGTAACTTCCTTTTGACTCTTTCTCCCCAAAGTTAAAAACAAGCTTAAAAATACTTTCGTTTGAATCACAGTGAGGCTAAAGGCACTGATGCACTGAGAATAACCATACTAATTTTCATTAGTAAAGTTGGCACTCCGTGAAGAAAAGCTGTAACTAGAAGAATGTATTATGCTCTAGTCATTTTTATTGGATTCATTCATTTTACCGTATATGGCCCAGTTTTCTGGGGTCAAGGTGGAAAATTTAATGTTCTTTTTTACTTAGAAATTATGAAGGGCTGTCTTTTTAGCTCAGTTGGTTAGAGCATGGTGCTGATAACACCAAAGTCCAGGGTTCAGCATCTGTACTGGTCTGTTAAAATGTTTAAAATATAGGGGCCGGCCCAGTGGCGCACTGCAATAGTGCGACGCTTGGGAAGCGCAGCGGCGCTCCCACCGAGGGTTCGGATCCCACATACGGACCGGTTCCTGCTCACTGGCTGAGCGAGGCGCGGGGGCAGCCCTGAGGGTTGCGATCCCGTTGCTGGTCCCGGTCCGGTGCGGGGGCGACACTGAGGGTTGCAATCCGTTGCCGGACACGGAAAAAGAAAAAAAAAAAAAAAAAAAAAAAAGTATCTCTAAATATTAACAAAAGGCCAGCCCGGTGGCGCACTGCTATAGTGCGACGCTTGGGAAGCGCAGCGGCGCTCCCACCGAGGGTTCGGATCCCACATACGGACCGGTTCCTGCTCACTGGCTGAGCGAGGCGCGGGGGCAGCCCTGAGGGTTGCGATCCCGTTGCTGGTCCCGGTCCGGTGCGGGGGCGACACTGAGGGTTGCAATCCGTTGCCGGACACGGAAAAAGACAAAAAGACAAAAAAAAAAAATGTTTAAAATATGACTTACTCTAAGCTGTACAAATAGAATGTTTTAAGAGTTAACACTAAATATAAATTGTAGTACTTCTGTTAAATTTTATTTTTAAAAAAATTTTTCTAATATCTACCTTTCTCCACCAACACACACACACACAAAAAAAACAGGTTATGAAAAGTTTTCAATTAGGAACAGCTACAGTTAAAAAACTAATAGACATCCATAATCCGGGTGCTCTTAGGACAAAGAATGCTTTCCATTCAACTAAGTAGACAAAGTTTTACATTTATTCACCAAATATTTATTACACATCTTCATTACCCCAGGGCCTGTGCTAGGTGCTGGTAAGCGATGAGATGAGGGATGGGGTTGAGGGGCTGCGAGTGGAGGCCCATGGCTGACCACTTAGGTTCATAAAAAAGTTGGATGTGGCTGGATAGGAAAGATAAAGCAAAATAACTTCTATGGGAATTTGCAAGACCCCAGACCCTAATTTATTGTTATATGGAATGATTAAAAAATACACTGTGATTATGACCTGAGTTTAAATAGTAGGTAGTTGATTGTACACATATTTTATTCTATAACTATGGAGAAAAAGTTTCTGCTTAGGCATTCAAATCTGAATAATATAAAGGAAGAAATGGTCTAAGGCATAGAATCTATTTTTCCATTACTCTTAATTTTAAAACTGTAGATAATGTAATCATGTATTTAGGAAAAGATATTTTTGGCATTCTAGTGAAAAATAGCTTTCATAAGGATTTTAGCACAAATTCAAATCTGCTAAAAAGCTTTTGCTATTTTTTAGAGAACAAGATATTTTAAAAGTAATTTTTAATTATTTAGAGCTTAGAAATTTGTTTTGCTTCTTTGGTAAAACTTTAATGACTTTCATACAAGTACTTGGCATCTGGCTTGATCCATGAGATAAATGCTCTGAGAAATAGAGCCTGAGTATTAAAGACGTTCTAAAACAAAAATCCACATTTACTTCTACTCAACAGGTTTTCCTAGAGGGCACTGCATTTCTCTACAGTACCTTGCATTTTAAAACATCTGGGTCAGAATAGAATCATTATACTTTTAAGTAATAATGATTTTAATGAGATAAAAGTTCTCCCCGAAAAAACAAACTAAAATGAATTCATAAGGTATTACTGTCTTTAAAATCCTACATGTGCAAACGTACTGGTTATTTATCAGCACTTTGACATTGTGATGGCCTGAGGCATTAGCGTGTTCTGACTGTAGAGATAAAATTAAAGCAAAAACACTTCATCAACATAAGAAATACATTTTTTAAAAAAAATTCTGAGAGATTGCCAGTGGCTTTACAATACAAAGAAAAATTTCTTTTGTTTTTCTTTTTCAACAACCCATGCTGGTAACCAACTGAAAAAAAAATGCCACAGGAATAGAAAACTGATGATCCTTTTGTTATTTTGTTCTGATATTCATTTTACTGTTCTCCTTGGTGAATTAGAATCTGTGAAGGAAAGTTTTCCGAATCACGGAAAGATAAAGCTACACACAAGAGTACTGCACTGATCATGTAGGTCGAGACTAGCATTTTCCAGAGATTATCAGTGACTTGTCGTAGCTAGTTTCTGGAGATGTCCCTACAATAAACCATGCCTCCGGATATTGACCAAGTGTGTCCCCCTTCCCTTAAATCAGGTCTTAACCTGTGATTGTTTTCACCAATAAAATACTGTGGAATAAATGCTGTACGAGTTTCAGGTCTTTCAGAAGATAGAGAGCTTCCACTTCCTCTTTTGCAGAAGCCAGCTGCGTTACAAGACGAGCACCTACCCTGAGACTATCATGTTCTGAGAGGCCCAAGTCATATGGAAAGGGCCCAGAAGATGAGATCCAGAATGCAAAGAGAAAGAGGCCAAGACATGCGAGTTAAGAAGCAAGGACTCCTGGACATCCAGCTTAGTCAGACCTTTGGGGAACTCCAGCTCTGGCTGCAATCAGACTGCAATGGCAAAAGTGACCCCATGCAGGAAACACATGAGTCCAGTAAACCCTCAGAACTAGAAGAAATAATAATAAATTGTTGCTTTGGGCCACCGAGTTTGGGATAGTTTATTACTCAGCAATCAAAAAGTAGAAGGCTTGTTCAGGAACACAGAGTTCAAACAGGACCATAACCTCCCCCTCTGAAATTCTGTTTCCTGACTCTTTCCACAATCACCTGCGCCTGTGGCTATCATCACTTTCTCTAAATATCTATAGCATTTGTTATTACAAATAACCATCTGACATTTAGTAAATACTATCTGTCTATGTCTTCTTTAACAATAATGAGAGCAGAAAATAACTTTTTTGTTTTATCTTTAGGACTAGCAAAGTAACATAATTATCATACTCAGTAATTATTTAGTAATCACAATGACAATCTATTATTCACTTAATAAAAAGTGAATGTGAATAATTACCTGTGGATAGTCTGGGTTATGTCATGACAGTCGCTGTTCCTGGAGGGCTTATTAAAACCACATTGCTGGGCTCCATCCCCCAGCATTTCTGATTATGAAGACCTGAAATGTAGCCCAAGAATTTGCATTTCTAACAAGTTCCCAATTAATGCTAATGCTGCACATCGAGGATCACACTTTGAGAGCCCCAGGTTAAGAGAATGACAAAAATCATCTTTTCAAGGACTGTGTGAAAAAAGTTGTAAATCATGTCAAATAAGTTCATCTACCCTGCTTTTCACTTTCTCGTCCTCATTTTCTCTCATTTGTGATTCCCCATTTCTATAGTCCTCTCCATGAGCAGACTTCAACTTCATTTCTGCCTTCTCGGAACCACTTTATGTAAAGTTTCTCACATCTATGACTGCTTCCGAACATCTAGAACATGGTAAAACTTTCCATTGCCTCAAATAGGATTTGGAAATATTGCATTTAATAATCAACTTTGAGCTCAACCTGGGTTGAGATTATGCTGGTATTATTCTTGTATCAGCAGTGCCCAACACAGTGCCTGACATATATAGTTGGTACCCAACTGTTTTTAAGTAAGATTAAAGATAAAGTCAATCTAAAGTGTAAACTATTGATGCTTTTACTATGGTGCTCCATGGCAAGTGTTTTATACAAGTTTAAGAATTAAGTCTGTGAACTGAAAATGAATGAAATACAAAAATTAGATTTTTTAAGAAGTTCAGAAAATGTACATCTCAAGAGACATTTATTAAATACCTACATTAACTGGAACTGGGAATAATAATGAACATGAGGGCACTTCAAAATGTTTGTGGAGGCTTCTGGTCAAGATGGTGGAGTAGATGGTTTGTAGTGTCCCTCTGTCCCACAAATCAACCGATTTGCAACTATTAAAAAGCAACAGGAGGCCCAAGAGCCATGCTGGAACAGGCAGGAGCTGCACAACACAGGACCCCAGTCCAGGTTAGTCCCCCCACCCAGAGAGGCCTGAGAGCCACCAGGCCCACATGCCCCAAGTCAGCCACGCCAGAACAGGCAGATGCCATGGGTCCTGCAGCCCAGGCCAGTCCCCCCTGCCCAGAGAGGCCCAAGAGCCACTGTGCCCACATGCCCTGAGAAAACAGCACTGGAACAGGCAGGTACCGTGGGACCCCCAGCCCAGGTTAGTCCCCGCTGCCCAGAATTGGCAGTCCCTTCAGCATCCAGGACAGACATCAGGGTGGAATGAGTGGACCATGATATCCCCTGCTGCATGACTAAACACCAAAGGAAAGATACCAGAAATATGAAAAGTCGAGAAATTACATCACAACTAAAGGAAAATAATAACTCTCAAGCTCTAGATCCTATAGGACAGGAAGCCCTTGAAATGACTGAAAAGGAATTTTGAGCAACAATTCTAAGGAAACTAAACAAGATTCAAGAAAACTCATTTAGACAACACAATGAAATGAGAAAAAGTATACAGGACCGGAAAGAAGAAATGTGCAAAGAAATCAATGTCCTGAAAAAGAATGTAGCAGAGCTTATGGAGCTGAAGGATTCATTCAATGAAATAAAAAACACAACAGAGAGTCTAACCAGCAGGCTAGAACAAGCAGAAGAGAGAATTTCTGACCCTGAAGACAGCCTGTTTGAATTAACACAGGCAGACCAGAAAAAAGAAAAAAGAATTTAAAAAAATGAAGAAAATCTAAGAGAGGTAACAGACGACCTTAAGCATTCAAATATCTGAATCGTGGGTACTTCAGAAGGGGAGGAAAAAGGAAATGGCATTGAAAACATATTCAAAGAAATAGTAGCAGAAAATTTCCCAGGTATAGGGAAAGTCACAGATCTTCAGATTCAGGAGGCCCAAAGATCCCCAAATATATTCAACCCAAAAAAGTCCTCACTGAGATATATTATAGCCAAACCGGCAAAACTCAAAGACACAGGGAGAATCTTAAAAGCTGCAAGACGGAAGCGGCAAGTCACCTATAAGCGGCAAGCCCCAATCAGACTAACATCAGATTTTTCATCAGAAACCCTAAAAGCCAGCAAAGAGTGGAATGATATATTCAAAATATGAAAGGACAAAAATTGCCAGCCAAGAATACTTTACCCAGCAAGGCTTTCCTTCTGAAATGAAGGACAAATCGTATATTTTCAGACAAACAAAAACTACAGGAGTTCACTACCACATGACCAGCCTTACAAGAAATTTGCAAGGGAGTACTGGGTTTGATACCTGAAAAACAACCATCACTGACATGAATACTCAAGAAAGAACAAAACCTACCAGTAAAACAAAAATGCCACTAATAAAGAGAAAAAATAGTTTATCTTCCACCCCAAGAAATCAACAAACATAGAAGACAAACAAAAAGTCAGAAAGAAAGGAACAAAAGATTCCTAAGACATCTGAACAAAAATCAATAAAATGTTAGAAATAAATCAACACCCTTTGTATTAATCAGTTTGTGTTGCTGTAACAGAAATACCTGAGACTGGGTAATTTATAAAAAACAGAGGCTTATCTGGCTTACAATTCTGGGACAGCTGCATCTGGCATGGGTCTCAGGCTGCTTCTACTCATGGCCAAAAGTGGCAGGCAGCTGGTGGGTACAAGCAGATCACATGGTGAGAGGAAGCAAGAGACAGAGAAGAGGTGCCAGGGTCTTTTAAACAACCAGCTCTCACGGGAACTACTAGTGTGAGAAGGTCTTTTAAACAACCAGCTCTCATGGGGAACTAATATCCCCCCTCCCCCAAGGAAAGCATTAATCCATTCATGAGGGATATGCCCCATGACTCAAACAGCTTCCAGCACTGCCACAGGGGGAATCAGATTACCACATGAGTTTTGGGGGGAAAACACATCCAAACTCTATCACCACTCAATAATAACTCTAAATGTAAAAGGATTAAATTCCCCACTCAAAAGACACAGACTTAATAACTGGATTAAAAAGATGGACCCAACAATATGCTGTCTTCAAGAGACCCACCTCACCTGTAAAGACACATATAGACTAAGAGTGAAAGGATGGAAAAAGATATACCATGCAAATAGAAATGAAAAGCTGGAGTAGCTTTTCTCATATCAGATAAAATAGACTTTAAACCAAAAACAAAAAAAAAAAGAGAAAAGAAGGCAAGTATGTAATGAAAAAGGATCTATCCATCAAGAAGACATAACAATCACAAATATATACACACCCAATGTCAGAGCAGCCAGATTCATAAAGCAAACACTATTAGACCTAAAGAATGAGATAGACACAAATACCATAATAGCAGGGGAACTGAACACCTCACTCTCAATATTGGACATATGATCTAGGGAAAGAATCAGCAGAGAAACACAAGATCTAAACAAACTATAGACGAATTGGACTTGGCAGATATCTAAGGAACATTCCATCCAACAACCTCAGAATATTCATTCTTCTCATCATCACATGGAACATTCTCCAGGATAGACCACATGTTAGGTCACAAATCAATTCTAAACAAATTCAAAAAAATTGGAATTATTCTATGTATTTTTTTCATATCACAATGGGTTAAAATTAGAAATCAATAACAAACAAAACTCTGGAAACTATACAAACAAATGGAAATTAAACAACATTCTACTTAGGGACATATGGGTCCAAGAAGAAATTAAACAGGAAATCAAAAAATTTATTGAAACTAATGGAAATAATGACACATCATACCAAAACCTGTGGGATACTCCAAAAGCAGTACTAAAGGGGAAATTTATTGCATTAAATGCTTCTTTTGGAAGAATGGAAAGATGACAAATAATCAACCTAACACTTCACCTTAAAGAATTAGAAAAACAAGAATGATCCAAACCTAAAGTTAGCAGATGGAAAGAAATAATTAAGATCAGAGCAGAGCTAAATGAAATAGAAACCTGAAAAATGATTCAAAAGATCAATGAAACAAAAAGTTGGTTTATTGAAAAGATAAATAAAACGGGCAAACGTTTAGCAAGGCCAACTAAGAAAAGAGAGAAGACCCAATTAACAAAAAATTAGAAATGCAAAAGGTCATATTGCAACTGATACTTCAGAAATACAAGGAATCATTAGAGACTACTATAAATAACTATATGCCAACAAACTTGAAAATCTGGAGGAAATGGATAAATTTCTGGAAACTTACAAACTACCAAAACTGAGACAAGAAGATAGAAAATCTGAACAGACCAATAACAATAAAAGAGATTGAAGCTGTTATCAGAAGGCTTCCAACAAAGAAAAGCCCAGGACTGGATGGGTTCACTGCAGAGTTCTACCAAACCTTCAAAGAGGAATTGAAACCAATTCTCTATGAACTATTCCAAAATTGAAACAGAGGCCATTCTCCCAAACTCATTCTATGAGGCAAACATCACCCTGATACCCAAACCAGACACAGATACATCAAAAATAGAAAACTACAGACCAATATCCTTGATGAATATAGAGGCAAAAAACCTCAATAAAATACTAGCTAACAGAATACAGCAACACATACACAAAATTATACACCATGATCTATTGGGATTCATCCCAGGGATGCAAGCTGGGTTCAATATAAGCAAATCAATAAAGGTGATACACCACATCAATAAAATCAAAGACAAATAACATATGATCATCTCTATAGACCTGAAAAAGCATTTGACAAAATTCAACATTTGTCCATGATAAAGAGTCTCTACAAGTTAGGTATAGATGGAAAGTATCTCAACACAATTAAGGCCATTATGATAAGCCCACTGCCAATATCATACTGAACAGGAACTAAACAAGGATGCCCACTCTCACCACTCCTATTCAACATAATGTTGGAAGTATTAGCCAGAGCAATGAGAGAAAAGAAGGAAATAAAGGGCATCCAGATTGGAAAAGATGAAGTCAAACTGTCCCTCTTTGCGGATGGTATGATCCTATATATGGAACAGCCTAAAGTCTCTACAAAAAAACTCTTAGAGTTGATAAATGATTTCAGCAAGTTAAAGGACACAAAATCAACACACATAAATCAGTAGCATTTCTATACTCCAACAGTGAACATGCAGGAAAAGAATCAAGAAAGCTAGCCCATTTACGATAGCCACCAAATAATAAAATACTTACGAAAAAAGTTAACCAAGGATGTGAAAAATCTCTATGAAGAGAAGTACAAACCACTGTTGAGAGAAAATAAAGAGGACTAAGAAGATGGAAAGATAGCCCATGCTATTGGATTTGAAGAATTAACATTGTGAAAATGTCCATATTACCTAAAGTGATCTACAGATTCAATGCAATCCCCAACAAAATTCCAACAACATTTTTCTCAGAAATGGAAAAAACTATCCAGACATTTATATGGAATAACAAAAGATCATGCATAGCTAAAGCCACCCTGAGCACAAAAAATGAAGCAGAAGGCATAACACTACCTGACTTTAAACTATACTGCAAAGCTATAATAACCAAAACAGCATGGTACTGGCATAAAAACAGAGACACAGATCTATGGAATAGAATCCCCCCCCTACACACTGAGGAAGAGACTGCTTCTTCAGCAAATAGTGCTGGGAAAACTGGATATCCATATGTAGGAGAATGAAACTAGAACCATACCTCTTACCATATACCAAAATCAACTCAAAATGGATTAAAGAATTAAATATACATCCTGAAACAATAAAACCCCTTAAAGAAAACATAGGGGAAACACTCTAGGAAGTAGGAATGGGTACAGACTTCATGAATATGACCCCAAAAGCACAGGCAGCCAGAGGAAAAATAAACAAGTGGGATTATATCAAACTAAAAAGCTTCTGAGACAACAAAAGAGACAATCAACTGAGTGAAAAGACAACCAACAGAGTGGGAGAAAATATTTGCAAAATATACATCTTATGATGGATTAATATCTAGAATATGCAAGGAACTCAAACAACTTTACAGCAAAAAACAAACAATGCAATTAAAAAATGGGCAAAGGAGCTGAATATGCATTTCTCAAAGGAAGATATATGAATGGCCAACAGACACATGAAAAAATACTCAACATTACTCAGCATTCAGGAAATGCAAATCAAAACCACTTTGTGATACCATTTCACTCTAGTTAGGATGGCTAATATCCAAAAGACTGAGAATGATAAATGCTGACAAGGTTGCAGAGAAAAAGGAACTCCCATACACTGTTGGTGGAATGGTAAAGTGGCACAGCCTTTAGGGAAAATGGTTTAGAGGTTCCTTAAACAATTACAGATAGATCTACCATATGACCCAGCAATTCCACTGCTGGGAATACACCCAGAGGAATGGAAATCATGCTGAAGTGATACCTGTACTACAATGTTCATTGCAGCACTATTTACAATAGCCAAGAACTGGAACCAGCCCAAGTGTCCATCATCAGATGAGTGGATAAGGAAACTGTAGTATATCTACACAATGGAATACTACCCTGTTATAAAAAAAAGAGTGAAATACTATCATTCGCAACAACATGGTTAGACTTAGAGTAAATTATATTAAGTGAAACAAGTCAGGCACAGAAAGAGAAATACCACTTGTTCTCACTTATTTCTGGGAGCAAAAAACAAACAAATAAATAAATATACAAACAAATAAAGGGTGGGGCTAGAAGAAGAAACAACAATCACAATTCCTTGAACTTGTTAAAACAAGTTATCAGATATGATGGGGGGGAAGGGAGAGGAGGGAGTGGAGAAGAGGAACAGGTAAAGGGACATAAAAATCAACTGAGAAGTTAAAATAAATAAGTAAGTAAGTAAATAAATAAATAATAAATAAATAAATAAATAAATCTATGTCCGTGGAAATATTTGTATTATCTTTAATTCTATTTTTCCATGAACTTTTTGAAGTACATTTGTAGGTTACAATCATAGCACCCCACATGCTCACAGAGTAGCAGAAGACAAGTGGAAGTGGAAAGATTTTGTTTCAAACTCTGGAGGTTTTAAGCACTCTATCCGAATATGGACATGGTCTCTCTTGTAGGGGAGTGAGATATCCAGGCATAGGCTTGCTACTGTGTCATGTGTATACTATTCTTAGCACATCACATGTATCAACTCATTGAATCCTCATGATTACCCTACAATGTACGGACTATTATTTTCAGCATCCCCATTTTACAGATGAGCAAACTGACCCCCAAAGAATAAGTGTGCCAGTGGAATTGACCTTGGGCAATCCAGAGTCTGGGCTCCTTATGACTACGCTGCATTTTTGTCATTTCTCTTTTTAAAGCCAATGAGACAGTAAAATTCTAAAAAATCTCCAAATGTCAGTATCAAGGACCCAGTCCTATCTCCTTGATTCCAGCCCTACCATATATGACATTTTTATCAGAATAGTTGACATACTCAACTCTGAAATGGCAGTGTTTTCATATCTGCTCTGTTAGCCTGAATAGACCATAACACTTTGCAGATAAACCAGGCTGATCTATGTCAACTATCCCAAGTGGACAGATTCCTGAATCTGAAAACCACATCATCAGAGCCCACAATGAGTATGCTTTGTTACTAAAGCTGCATATGTAACACAGATTGTGGTTGGTTCACTGAATAGGTCCTATATTTGGTATTTAATAATGTGAGCATTATCTCTATGGGAAAAGACATTAATTTTGAGTAAAATCTGATATACCAGAAACTGAGAGATGATGGACACAATAACATAAAAATTATAAAATTTAAGTTATTTGGCATTTGATGCTATGTGTTATTTCCAGCAGCTAATGTTATACATGTAGCTCCTGCAAAGTAACACTGATTTTGTTTCAAAGAGTTGAGATTATTAATATTTTAAAGGTTGAATTGAAATCTAATTATAGTAAAATTTGCATATTACACTAAGACAAAAATACACAACTTTACTTTTTTATAAATTGGTGCTTCCAGTGCAATTTCATAATGCATTGTCTTTATAAACATAGCTATGTTGCATACAGGGGAGATATTATTTCATTTTAATTAGATTATTTAAATTCTGCATCATTAAGACAAATAGCTTTAGGGTATAAAGCATGTTTCTCATAGCTATAGCCTGTAAATTTTTACCTAATAAATTGAATGAAAAGTGAGCATCCAGTTTTCCAGTGTTTAAGCCTAATGACCAAAGCAATTCTTACATCACTAAACATATCATGAACATCTATGTAACATTTATTGGGCTAGATGCTCAGCATTCAAAAATGAATGAGAATTCAATAATAGTAAGGGTGATGATGATAAACACTCCTTGGCACATAAGAGACACTCAACGAATATTCTTAAAGAGCCAATATATGAATGCATTAAAGCAAAATTTTAGGGCTTTTTCTATATGTAAGGCACTGTTCTAAACACTTTTATATACAGAAACATATAATTTTCCTCATATTCCCATTAGTTTCGCAATTTTTCAGATAAGGAAATTGGGCCTTAGTGACAGAGTAACCTGTCCAGTGTCACACAGCTATCCAGTAGCACAGTTCAGTTTCTAAGCCAAGTTTGTGTACTTTAGAGCTCCAGCAGAGGAGTCAGATATGCATGCAGCCAAATCTACTAAAAATTGGTATGATTGTGTGATCACAGACATGTAAAGCAAGTGCTCTGACAGCACAAAGGAGGGGATTATTCTTATTCTATGGATTGGAAAATATTTTAAAGCTGAGTTCTTTGTTTAGTTGGACCTTAAAAAAATTAAATACCAGAGGACAGGAAAATAACATTCCAGGCAGAGGAAATATATGCCAGCAGAGTTAAATATTCAGGCAGTGAAGAGTAGATCATTAAGTCTTCAGATATCAGAGCATAAAAGGACCCTAGTGAGACTTAGAAGGAGAAATGTTTTGGAATCAGATCATTAAGGGACCTTATATACCATGACAAGAAAATTAGATTTACCAATAGAACAGTGGGAAGTAATCAAAGTCACTAAAACAGAGGAAGGATATTGTCAAATTATCTTTTACTAAGTTCACCTGTTGACAAAGATAATATTGGTCCTCTATAGAGGTCAGTCAGGAGCAATAAGCAGTGAGGATGAAGGAAAGCGGAATAAGTGATCAGTGATCAATTCTTGATCTCACTGTGCTGCTGCACTCCTCATGATCCATTTATTTTTTAAATTTGAAGACATGTTTTAGGAAAGGCAAATCACTTTGGCAATTTGCATTACTAGCTCCATCAGAACATTACCAGAATGGAGTTTTAATCTGCAGCTGTCAGTGCCTTTCTGCTTTCTCACTTTCTCTCCTATCACCCAGCTAGTTTCTCAGGTCCCCATTACTTCTGCTAGTTCAACACAGAGGAACATTCAAAGTCAGTTGATGGTTGTCCTAGGGTTCTCCACGGAAACAGAACTAATAGAAGATGGACCTATCGATCTATCAGTCTGTCTTTATATCTGCATCTGCATTGGTATCTATACTCATATCTAGATATCTACGTATACAAGGGTACTTCACAAAGTTCGTGGAAAAACAGAAGTAAAAAATAACACGGATGTTTCCACGAACTTTGTGAAGTACCCTCATAAGGCCATGGGTTTCTTAATGGCGGGGACAAGTTCTGAGTAATGTGTTGTTAGGGGGTTCATTGTTGTGCAAACATCGTAGAGCTTTTACTTACACAAACCTAGATGGTGTGGCCTACTGCACACCTAGTCTAGATGGATCTATTGCTCCATCCACCCTCATATATACAGTACACGACTGTAAATGGGGAAGAGGATTATTATAAGGAGTTGATTTACATGGTTACAAAGGCTAAGAAGTCTAAAATTTGCAGTGTGGGCGAGCAGGCTCAAGACCCAGGAGAGCTGATGGTGTAGAAGAACTCCAAAGACAGTCTGATGGCAAATTCCCTCGTGCTCGGGGAGGCAGACTTTTTCTTGTATTCAAGCCATCAACTAATTGGATCAGGCCCACCCACATTATGAGAGCAATCTGCTTACTCAAAGTCCACTTATTTAAATATTAATATCACCCAAAAACACCTCCAAGTTGATAAATAAAAAGAGCCATCTCTGTGGTCATTCCCAGACAGGTCTCAGAGTAAGTTTCTACTTGATGAGACACTAGTCAAGCATTCAAAGAATCCCCCTTGCATGGTTGGCAATGTCTTTCATCCCAGTGGCGAGGAAAACTCTCTCAGTTGCTCCAGGTGTTTCTATAGTCACAGGATCAAATTCAGGACCACTCGTTTCCATCTCCATGAATATTCTTCATATGCAGATAGCGTCCCGTGTGCTCACTGGACCCTAAACTTTATGTATCCAGGAAAAATGAAAGTCTTGATTTGGTTTGTGGAAGTCATTTTTAAGACTCAATTAAAAACACCCCTGCTACATAGACCAGACAAAATAAATAAAATGAAGTGAGAGGAAAATTTAGACTAAAATTTCCACATGGGCAATTTTCAAATTCAGCATTTGGAGACACATTTACTACTTGTTGTAAAGCCAATAATTACTATCATGTAATATGCTCTTTTTTAATTGAGGAAAATTTCAGTTATTTTCCATGTATCACTGTTATCAAATAATATTGATAGCATTTAATGCATATAAAGAGCATTAATCAAAAACATCATTACACTTTGCCAGCTTTTGCTGAGCTCTTACTCTGCGCTGAGCACTGACTAAATGCTTTCTGCTTTCCTGCACTTCTGAAGCTTCCTTCTCAGTTGGGCACTGTTTGCATGGGAAGTATAGGATTGTAGATGCAGACACCCTATCCTAATACTTGGCAGCTATTTCCTCCCTTACTCAGCACTGCTCCTCTTCCATCTGCCCCTCGTCTAACAAACAGCCCTGAAGTGTGATTAGCTCGGGAAAATAAAACGCAACAACAATAACAAAAGAGTGGACCTCCTGGCTCAGGAATTGTTTACCCAAATTCACTGTGACTAGACGTAGTGCATTAATTCAGAGAGCTAAGCTTAACTGCTCCCCAGACCTGTGTAAAGCAGGGAGGAAATGGTACTGTAGCAATGCTTGGTCCATAGGACTCAGAAGTACTACAAATGTCCTAGACTCAGAGCTCACAAAGGAGAAGCAGCTAGGCATTGCAGCTAGCTATAGGCACATGGCTGGGTTTATTTTTCAGCAGACACGTGGTGGGATGGGATTGAGCAAGTTCTCTCTAGAGTGGTCAACTGCTTCTCTTGACAAGAAAGAAGTGGGAAAGCATTCCTAGGAGAGGAATATAGCTTGCATACTGCCAGAGAAAAGAGGATCGAATTTTCCCTCTTCATATGCACAGCTAGTAAACTCTTTCTGCATTTCTATATTTTGTGCTAAGCTCAATATTTAAGAGTGCCATTTCAAGTAATAAACATGTAAAAACAGCAACATGAAATTCTGTATGTTCCCTATGGCATTTTCTACAAGTTAAAGCAAATTTTTGCTGGATTGAGGTTGCTTTAAAATGTGTTCAAAGAGATCTCTGTCAGTATGGTGATATATTTCAGGCATGAAATAATGCTTTGAGGGGTATCGATTCTTGCCAATAAAGTTGATGCATGACAGGACAACAGGAATGTTTATTTTAACATTGTTTCCTGCTTTTAAAGACAATTAGATTAGATTTAATATAAAAGTAAAATGATTTTCTTCAGCCTGGAAGTTCATCATTCCATTATTTAACTCTAGTGATAAATGTAGCATATGTTGTAGTCCATCTGGATGGGCAACAGATCAAAATAAATGACATGAAACAGAAGTATATGCTACATGCAACATATTTATATGATCCAGTTTTTCTTGAACTTGATGAAATGTAACTTATTAATCATGCATTTATCATTCAACAAAATATGTAGATTTGGACTGTAATGGAAATGATGCTATTCAACGTAGAGAGAAAGAAAAATGGCTCAGAGCAATCTGAGGAATGTGAGGTCTGCTAAACTTATCAGGACAGAAAGATGCAAGTATGACACCTCAGTTAATGTCCTCACCCATGTCCAGGATAATTGATCTAAGGCATGTTTTAGCAACAGAATCCAGCATAGCTGCCGCTAGCAAGGAATATAAATTACCCAAATGTTGCCACAAATTGTGCAATGTGACCCTAACGCTTTCTTTGTTGCAATGTTCCTGGAATTTATGATGCAAAGAACAACGTGTAGCCAATCTGTACCTTATGATATTTGATGGAACCAATGTAAATCATTGGTAAACAACTTTGGAACTGTCCCTTAACTTCTTCTTTAAAAATCTCCTTGTATCTGCTGCTGAGCACAGCGCATATTCAGGGCAACTTGAATCTCTGACTCCTGGGATGAAATCCTCAACCTTGGCTCAAATAAACTTTTTGTTTTATATATTTGTGCCTCAGTTTCTTCCTTTAGGTCAACAGTAGTAAAATTATTTAGTCCGTAGCATATGATTTGGGGGGAAGACTTAAGGAGAATGGCAGCAAACACAGTCTCGAAATGATCCGAAATGTGGAAGGAAACCATTATTTAAATAAGAAGGATTTATATTCAAAGAAACATATTTTCCATTAAATCACTTCACCAAAATGACATTTGGCAAGGAGAAAGGCAGGAAGGGATTAATTAGGACAGAGCAGGGGCTGAAGCCTGTAGATCTCACACATTCAAAGGGCCTGAGAGAGATACAGCCTCCAGTACAAGGCACAGTGACTTAGACACTCTTATGGCATGACACCTTTCAAAGTTCTGTTCATGACATCTCTGCATAGTGTTAGGCACATGGCAGGTGTTTTAGAAATGCTTGTCTGGGCTTAGCCTACTAGTATGAAAAATTATAGTTATGTTGTGAACCTCTATTTTTACTGTTTTGAAAATAATATTACCGATAACAGGAATCCAGCAGTGCTCCAAGTCAAGTAACCTGAGCAAAGAATCTCTAACTACCCTGTTCTCCTGTGAGTCCTAGAGGATCCTGAAGCCAATCAGGCCACCTGGGAATACACTGAATTGCCCATTAACTCCTTCACAGCAGATTAGCCATGCATACAGACAGTAAGTAGTCAATAAATGTTTGTTGGATGGATGGATAGAGGGATGAATGAATGAACAAACCTTTCCAGTATCTGAGAAAACAAATGCTAAGTGGAAAGAAAGAAAATTACAGAGGATATAACAATGCAGGGGGAATCAAAAAGTCTGGATTCCAGTTTTACTTCTGCATCTCAAGATCTATAAGATTTGGGAAGAATTTGTTTTTATATAAACACTCTAGGGCTTACTTTTCTTTATCTAAAAATGAGGAGTTTGGTTACTTTTAATCTAATTTATCAGACTCTGACACTTACTATTCTTTTAATTCTAGGTTGTGTATTCAGTACTACATAGAATATATTTAATCTTTCTGCCCCAGCTCAACTCTCCAAATTCTTCAGAAAACTGTGATTTTTATGTATAATCTTTATTCTCTATGACACACCAACATATGCTTCTAAAACAGATTTTTATAGAAAAATTATTACAAAGCTCTTTATCTGCCTTGCTTGTCCATTTCTAGGAATGCCCTTGTTTGCCAGTAGTACTCTTAAAATGCAACAATTAAGACTAAACACAATACCCATGGAAAGTTATGGCAAGTACAGACTACAGTGAGACTATCAACTCACTGGTTATAAATAAGATTTCCTCATTCCACAAATATTTACGGTGGGGCTGCAATGTGCCACCCTGCTCTGAGCACTGTGGCTTTAACTGAGGAGACAGACAAAGCACTTCTCTCTCCTGTACCTTATTTTCAAGTGGGCATAGACAGAGTAGGTAATTTCAGATAGTGATCCATATCAGTGAAGCAAAGAAAACCAAGTAGTGGGATAGAGAGTAAGGCAGGGTGCTACGGTATTATTTCAGATAAGTTCAGACTGATGGGTAAAGCCATCTGCATGACAAATCAAGAGAAAAGCATTCCAGGTAAATTAAAACAGTACGTTTCAATCTCTGAGGCAGAAATGAGCTTACTGTGCCCCAAACTGAAGAAAAGCTCATGGTTATTGGCCACAGAAAACACATAGAAAAAAATGGGGGAACAGTTGCACTATGTGTAACTTAACTGTAGTGTTTTACAGTGGACCAGTTAAAGTTTAGCACGTTAACTTTGCCAGTCAGGTTGGCTCTGTTGTGAAAATTCCACAAAACCAAAGCTAATAAAGGGGTCGTCTCTCCATAAAGAACAGTAAATGGCCGTGAAACTAAGAAAGTTTGCAGAGGTGAGAACGGAGCAAACCCTGGGACCTTGAGGTATTTGAGGTTGACACTCTGGGATGTGAGGCCAAATGAGTTGCCAAACATGGAGGTTGGACCAGGGTAGATTTGGAGAAATTAAAGCTGAACAAAGACAACTAGAAAGCCAGGGAGTGAGAAAATGGGCCAAGTAAAGATGGAAAGCAGAGGCTTATCCCATATATTTTAAATAAACATGTCCTCACAGAGGCTGGCCAGTTAGCTCAGTTGGTTAGAGCATGGTGCTGATAACACCAAGGTCCAGGGTTTGATCTCTGTGACAAGCCATCAAAAAAAAAAAAAAAATGCGAAATATGTCTTCATAATAGGATACATCAGAAAGCGACTATTGTATTTTAAGGTTTAGGGACTAGATGAGAAAACTCAGCCTTTTAAGATATCACCTACATTACTTCATTTCTGTCGCTTATAATAAAATACATAGAACTGGTTCATTTATAAAAAAAAAAAATGAAATTTTATTGCTTACAATTTCAGAGGCTTGGAAGTCAAAAGTCCAGGACCACATCTGCTGAGAGTCTTGGTGGTGACAGCGAAACACTTCTGTCTCACATGGCAGAAATGGCGGAGCAGAGAGAGACTAACCTCTCATGTGCTCTTCTTTTAAAGACCTCAGGATCGCGTCCCTGACCACCATTATTAATCTATTCACTATGGCATGGTCCTACAATCTAATCGCCTCTTCAAGGATCCACCTTTCAATTACCGTAATAGGACTTTCCACTCTCAGCGGTTACAGTGCGGACTAAGTTCCAGTGCGGTTGAAGGGGCCTCTAATCTACAGCATCGCCTAACATGACTGAGCCTTCCCAAACCAATATTACATACTTAAGAAGTATGTGAGCCTTTATATTGTCATTCAAAACATAGATAAAAATAGTGAAATATAAATTAGCCAAGGAAAAGAGCATTGCCAAAACAGATTTGCAGTTTGCTTGCATTTGAAATTGTTGTTTTAAAAAATTAAAGTACACTGTACTTTTAAACACTAGATTTATTTACATTATAAGGTATATTTGTACTAAAATATGTCTTAAATGTATATGTTTTAAGAGCTCTATTAGGTATAGAAACCTAAGGGGCTCAATTTAGAAGAATCAGAATTAGTCACTATCAGTGTGATTGTTATGTCTGTAAAGTAAATTTAGCAGCTGAAATTAACCAACCAACTCATGGCAAAGATGATTTCTGTATGTAAATGTGGTATTAAAATAGATTGTCATATCCTTTGAAAAAATAGTATGGCAAGCATAAAATCTGCATTTAAATTCTTCAGGGAATATCAGAACCAGCTGTACAAATTCACCAAGTGTAAAGTCAGACTCTAGAACAGAAAATATGAAGACATATTTTAAAGAAGACCACTGTATGAGTTTTCTATTGTTTGTAGCGAACTACCCCAAACTTAGTGGCTTTAAATGACATTCATTTATTTTGCTCATGATTCCAAGAAATAGTTATTTAGGCGTGGGCCAGGCTCAAATAATATCAACGAGGCTTGTTTATATACCTGCCATTAGCTGGGTGCTGGTTGGTCTTAGCCTCACTCACGTGTCTACTGACTGGCTACCTGTTGGCTGGGTCAATAAGAGTGTCTGGGCTATGTGTCTCTCATTGTTCAGTAGCTACTCGGGCTTCATCCACTTTGCAAGAAAACAAAGAGGACAAATGCTAATGCACAAGTATTTTTCAAGGCTCAACTTGTATCATTTTTCCTACTCTCTTATTGGCCAAAGCAAGTCACATAACAAAGCCCAGAAACTCTGTGTGTCTCTGTGTGTGTGTGGAGGAGGAGCCACTACCAGAGGGCTTGAATATAGGGAGACAAGAACAAATAGGGGTCATTACTGCAATTAATCCACCATAGCTACATAGAGTAAACCCATGGTAAAAACAAAGCTTCACATTAACAAATGACAAAAATCTGTTGCAAGAAATAACAAGGGTTCTGAGAAAGACAATGGCAAACTAGATTTTATGCTGCATTAAGACAAAGATCATGTCCCTTTTATTCACCAGTATATCCTTGGTACTCATCCCAATGTTTGGCTCTTATTGGCATTAATACATTTTGCTGAATAAATGAACAATTTTAAATGAAAGTGGCAGGCAGAAACTGGGAGGACCTTGTTATAGTTAATTTTATGTGTCAATCTGACTGGGTCGCTGAGTGCCCAGACATTTAGCCAAACACGTTCTGGGTGAGCTTGTGAAGGTGTTTCTACATGACACTAAGAACTGCATTGGTGAACTGGGTAAAGCTGACCACACTCCCTAATGCGGGCAGCCCTTATCCAATCAACTGAAGCCCTAAATAAAACAAAATGGAAACTCCTCCCACCTGACTGCTTGAGCTGGGACATAGGTCTTTTCCTGGTTTTGAACTCATACTGGAAAATTGGCTGTTCTTGGGTCTCAAACTCCCAGTTTTTGGACTGAATTTATACCATCAGTTCTCAAAGGTCTCCAGTTTGCCAACTGCAGATCTTAGGACTTTTCAGCCTCCATAATCACATAAGC
>NW_007732720.1:120761-122329 GCF_000696425.1 Galeopterus variegatus
TGCGGGCAGCCCTTATCCAATCAACTGAAGCCCTAAATAAAACAAAATGGAAACTCCTCCCACCTGACTGCTTGAGCTGGGACATAGGTCTTTTCCTGGTTTTGAACTCATACTGGAAAATTGGCTGTTCTTGAGTCTCAAACTCCCAGTTTTTGGACTGAATTTATACCATCAGTTCTCGAAGGTCTCCAGTTTGCCAACTGCAGATCTTAGGACTTTTCAGCCTCCATAATCACATAAGCCAATTCCTTATAGTCAATCACACACACACACACCCCATCTATCATCCCATTTTTCTGGAGAATGCTGACTAAGTAGAACTTGAGGAGATAGTGAGAATTAGAAAGACCTCGGGGCAAATATCAATTTCCCATTCCTCTCAGGAAAACATCTCTGGGTTAAGATGAAATTAAGGGTATAATTATACAAACCTTTCAGTAAGAGCTTAGAAAGGTTGGAAGTGGTGCCTCAAACCCTTTCAAGTAGACCAAACCCATCCAAGGATCTGAAGAGCATCCCTGGACTTAAGAGCCTCGAGTCCAGTAGCTTCATAGGAAGCCAAGAAAAAAGAATTTATTTAAAAAGACTTTTGGGTATCATTTTTGTCCAATGATGTGGATTATAATTTGACACACAAGGAGATCCATAATACGTTTTTAAAAATTGGTCAACTTGGATTAAAAAGACAGAGTCAGTCCAAAATACAAAGACACCTCTTGACTTGCCACCATTTTGAGCAGGAAGCAAGTCGAGAAGGCTTCTCTCATTTGAAGCACAGGTCATAATTTATGAAAAATAAATAATAAGGTACAGGAAGGAAGCAAAAGCCTCAGGAAACTGTTTTTGGGAAGTAGGAATAGACCCTAGCTGAAGGACTTGCAGCAAGTGCTCAGCTGGATTTCAGAATTGCTATGGGCAGTGACTGCTGTCTGTCTCTTACTGCCCTAATTTTTGAATAGGAGTGTTTATGGAGGTTATCCGATGTAAGTGTGTAGAGGACAGATAACTCATCCCTGTACTTCACAGGTTGAGAGCAACTACACCTGGAGCTATACCCCAAAAGTCTCACCTGCAATTGGAAAGTTTAGATGACAAGGTCCTGGACTTACAGTCAATGACAAACTGGGGTGAGACTTCAGAGGTCTTGGGGAAGGGAATAATTGTATTTTGCACCCTGGAATGAAAAGTAAGAAATGTAAGTGGACACTCTGTGGCCACAGAGTGAACTGTGTTGGTTTTAAAACAAGAGCTCAAAAGTATTTGACAAAACTTCCATCAAACAGTGGGATTTATATCCACCCCCTTTGCATCTGGGTAGGTATGTGACTGACCAATAGACAACTGAGTGATGCTGGGTGATTTCTAAGGCTGAGTTATAAAAATGCAATGGATTGTTTGCTGTAAAACTCACATTTAGAACCTTGAGTCCCCCAAAGGGTACAAAAGTAAATTCTGGTAATGGATATGTCCCCAGTATGAATCTGGCCCCCACATCATGGGCTGGAGGGGGGACAAACAGCTTTGTATCTCATGAATATTCGTAATAAATAAATAAATAAATAAATAAA
>NW_007732720.1:122849-125559 GCF_000696425.1 Galeopterus variegatus
GGCAATCCATTACAAAGAAATAGCAACTGGAATACTGTTACATAGACCAGTCGGAGTTATCATAAAAAGCACATAAAACAGTTCCTGTTGAACACATAGTTAAGTATTCAATAATTATTAGCTACAATAAAATATGTAATAATTATTTTAATAATAATTGTTATTATTATTAATGCAAGAATTAAGGAAAATCTGCCTTTTATTTTCATAGCACATTTATTTGTCATGTTAGTCAGGAAAATTACCTGTTAATACTGTTTGCCAGGGATGTATAAAGGACAAATTCAAGGAGCAAAAAAAAATCTGATTAGTATCTGATACATAGCCATCCTACGTAACAGTTAGAGGTATTAAGCTCAAGATTTTCACAACTTGAGATACCTGAAAAATAGTCACCTCTCTTGTTGTCATCAAACAAAGGCAGAATGACCGGTCCCTATTAGACATCACCTAAGACATCAGCTACAAGTGTTAATCAGTCCATAAAAGTAAGCCCCCAACTATCTCAGGTTCTATTTTCCCAATTCAAATTCAATACAATGGCTTTTTCTTTGGCATTTATACTCTCCAAAGGTCATTTCATTGTTGTTACAAGCATTGGTATCCCCAGATTTCAAAAGAAAAAAAAAGTCACAGAGCAATTCATGTAGAATTGAATCATGCCAGTATGTCAGGTAAAAGTTGTAGGTTCAACACTCTGAGAAAGTCATCATTGGGCAGTTCGAGACCATTATTCATGCTGTTTACCACAATGTTATTTTAAGAAAAGGATTATTGTGATTTAGAAAAATGAAAAGAAAATTAGCCATTTTCCTAAGTACTCAAATATTCACAAAATAATTCTATGCATGTAAGCTTTCAACAAACTTTTCCAGTCAGTAACATTGGTTATTTTAGTTTCTTATAGCATGGTCTGTTCTTTATAAGACCTAAAGAATTGATAAAATAAAAGGCAATCAAGAGACTACCATAAAGATGAAAAAAAACTAACAAGAATTATCAGAATAACAGATATTAGTTTCTCATAGTATGGCCTGTTCTTTATAAGATCTAAAGAATTGATGAAATAAAAGGCAATCAAGAGACTACCATAAAGATGAAAAAAAACTAACAAGAATTATTGGAATAACAGATATTCACAATACTCAAATTTAAAAGCCCATGAAATGTTGAAAATATTAGCACAAATAAAGATCACTTGGCAATATGTGCATGGAACAGAAGTAAAAGATAGCATGTATTTTTGTACAAATTCTTGACTCTACAAAGTTCTTGGTTCAGCAACTGTGAGATTGAAGTCAAGTCAGCAAAGAAAACCCATAAGGTTGGATTTCACTTACCTAAGGTGAAAAACACGGTTTGTTTAAGTAGCGGTCAGAGTATTGGCAAACTTCAACTAGCAGTGTTAGTCTTTTATTTGCATGTTTTTAAATCATCATTATTATAAGAGTCACAATCTATGGAGCATACAAACTTAAGTATTTCTTTATCACAATGAAAGTTATTAGTTAATAAATATTAGTCATATACACTAAGAATAATAAAATACGTTAACGAAAAACATGGTCAACTTAGGGAATTGATTCTTTTAGCACTTCTATTTATCAAGTACTTAATGCTGTTTATTTTGTCCCAGCAAATCTCCTTAACAGCTTAGAAATATTAGCTCATTTTAATTTTCATAACTTTATGAAACAATACTCATATTAGTCAGTATTTGGCATATGAGGAAACTGAGGAACAGAGATGTTAAATAACCTTGCCAAGGACCCATAACTAGGAAATGGCAAAGCCCAGATTTGAACCCAATGAGTCTCCCTCCAGGTACATGCTTGTAAACACCTCACTCCGTTGCCTCTCATCCGAGGCAGTCATGTAACAAGTGAGAGGTCCCCTCTAATTCCAAAGCACGAAGTTTCTCTCATTGGAAGTTTCTCCTAATTCTAATTCTAAATTCTACATTCCAGTTTCTAATTTCTAAATTCTAAATTCTAATTCTAACGCATCTTCTTTCACTGGTCCTCAGACAGAATGTGTAAGTCAGGTGGTAACATTAACAGTCAAAGGTGAATCCTTCACTGTGAAATTGACTGACTGTGTGCAGAAATAACTCCTTCCAAAACTTAAATGAACTATAGTAGTAGCCTCATAGTAAATAGTCACATAGAAAGTAGTTTTAGGTTAAAATAAAACACATTGCTATAATTTGAATTTTTAAAGCTTTGTAAAATTTACAATAACAAATCTGTAACATATTTTTACAAGTTTATGATAATTAATTTTGAATAAAACTGGAAAGTAAAACTGAGTTATGGATCTAAGTATGCACAACTTAAGCATACACCTTTAAGCCACTGTGCATTCACAGCCATACACCATTGTATGGAGCTTGCTGAGGCATAAACCTGTTTAGGATTACAGGTAGGAATAATGACTATATGTAAAAACTCTGACCAGATGTGAAAACAGTCTAGCCAGGGCCTCACCTAACAAATGTGTGTTGATTTCTGTGTCTCACACATGAGCTTCCTTTTCTGCTCCCTGCAGCATTGCATGGCCAATGATGTCCTGGTGCCAGAATTTTTTTTCCCCTAAAAAACTCCCTTTTGTTCATGGCTGACATCAAAAGTGTAAATCCTCAAGACTGCAATGTGTTGCTTTGTATCAGAAAATGTGCATTTGTTGTTGGTGGTTGAGTAAGACCCCACTT
>NW_007732720.1:126586-128455 GCF_000696425.1 Galeopterus variegatus
GCGCACCAGCCATCCCTATATAGGATCCGAACCCGCAGCGGGAGCGTCGCTGTGCTCCCAGCGCCGCACTCTACCGCATGCGCCACGGGCTCGGCCCCATTATCTAGATTTCTAAGTCTGGTGAATGAAAGGCCAAAAGTCAGACACCCAGCACCCAAGAGAACTCTCTCCTTTTCTTCAGTTTCCTTTTCACTCTTTCAGGAGCAAATTCTCATCACCAGTTCTAGTCTCATGTTATGCCTCTTTCAATTATTTAACATGGTTGCAGAGACAGGGAAGAGAATGAGTATCGAATAGATGTCATTTCTCATCCTCGCCTGGAGGTTATGAGTGGCTCGGGGTGATATTCCTGGGGATTAGCTAGAGGAAAGCAATACTTGGGCTTTCAAGTTGAGGGCTTCTAAATCCATGTTGGCATTGTCAGTGCTGCCTTTGTGCTGCAAAGAATTGAGTTAAATGTTGGCTAATCAGCAAGTTCTAAAACTCCTGATTAATAAAATAGGTGTAGCTACACCTGCTTTTCCCATGTTCCAAGACTCTGCCACATCAAGAGTTTTGTTCAAAAATCTTTCAAGCACAGTGACCACATGGGGTTTCATTAAATCACCCATGAATTCATAATAAAAAATTTAAAAGATCCACACCAGGGAGGAGTTTTAACAATCTATCTGCCTAATTGAGGCTACAGTTTAAAAAATACTGACCAGGATGTGTTAGCAATTACTAATTGTTTTCATTTAATAGTCAATAAAATGTGTTATTCAGTCTTACTTATTAATGCAATTACCTACAACATCTGTCTTAAACAAGAAAAATTCATGTAAATTATGCTAATTTCATTGCTGAAAGCAAATAATAATATGGAAATTTCCTGGTTTTCATTATGTAAAAGTATTTTAACACTATTAGCATGCTCAGTGGAATTCACTCCAAGCACATGGGACTCTAATACTCAATTTAGACTCAGGAGAGTAGATGGAAAGTGCTCTTCTGGAGAAATGAAAAAGAGAATTAGCCTTTCTACCCCCTGGCATTCTCCCTGTAGCGTCAGACTCACACCTGCTAAAGACGCGTTTCATTTAGTTAATATAGAGCATTAACCTGCAAGCCCAGGGTAAATGTGCACTCAGCATAGGTTATTCATAAGTCAATGTTTGTGATTGCTTTACCCAGATCCTAGCTATTTTCAATCTTAGAAGTTAGTTGCTGCACAGGAAACCATTGTAAGTGCACTTTGGCAAGGTATCATTTAAGGTCCTTTGTGCTGTAAGTAACATAACACACAACAAGAAAAATGGCTTAAATAATAAAGGAAGATATTGAATTACTTTATTGGATAGTTGTTTGGTTTTGAAGAAGGGTTGGTTTCAAAGAAGGATGGATCCATTAGCCCAACCAATATCACCTGGAAACTATTTTTCTTTCTCTCTCTGTTCTGCCTATTTCCAAGTCAGCTTTAGCATCAGGAACATCTGTGGTCCCCTTGAGCCCTTCCTCCATTTCCCTCACATTATCCAGACCCAGACCCTATGTCTCATATGAACCATCCATAAAAAGAGAGCAAGTCTATTCCAGAAGTTTTCAGAAGCAAGAAGACTTCTCTTCCCCAAATCCCATTAAAGTCTCAGTGTGTGCAATTGATTCTGATGGAGTTACATATCCACTCCTGAACTAGTTGCCATGACAGGGAATTGCGATATACTGATGGCTTTAAGCCAATCGAGCTCACTCCAAATCACATGGCTGAGAATGGGGAGGGCTCGTCCTCTGAACACTGTTACCAGAAGGAGGAATGGATGATTCACAGCAAAAGCAATAGATATCCACCAGAGATGAGTCCTCACTACTCAGTCCTATTCTGTGTGAGCC
>NW_007732720.1:129400-130343 GCF_000696425.1 Galeopterus variegatus
TTTTTATCTGGATCTTCTGGATTGTAAAAAGAATTAATAGTTTTCCTATTTTCTATTCTTAGTGTGACTTTAAAAAACTCTGAAGTCAAGTTAATAAATTAACTTACTCAGAAGTCAAGAGTCTTTAAGTTTTTAATGGAACAGAAATTAAATTGGCTTACATTTAAATTATCAAATTCAAAATTCTGAAATTAGACATGTGTCCAATGCACATATGCATTCTTTGGATAACTTTAAGACAAGAAAAAATTTTAAGGAAACTTCAAAGGAAGATGGTGATCATTTGTTCAACAATCAGGAAATGCCCATATGTGTACAAGATATTTCACCTTCCTTTAAAGAGAATCAGCACTGGAATTTACAGAAATCATTTTTCTTGTTTTCCAGCACACAGGACATATGCATGTTTTAAAAGGCATTTAAAACTTTTTTAGACTATTGTTCATCAAAACAAATGATTTAATGGCCTATAAGATTTAATAATATGTTTTAACATATCTTTGAAGAAAAGTTTTTAAGTCCATCCTATAGAAAACCAAGAAGTTTGGAAACCTTACAAGTGTGTAGGGCTCAGAAAGCAATACCCGCAAAGTGTCGGCCTCAGAAGTAGCCTCAAAAGCTAATGACCTTCTCCTTACCACCTGTCTCGCAGCCTCATTCTCTCCTGAAGTGAGCCATACAAACTAGAAACCCTCTTCCATAAGGTGGGTCACAGACACCAGAACCCCTTTTCCCCAAAGCCAGCTATTAAGACTAAAAATATACGCTTAACTTTCCCCTTGCCTTTCTGTCTTACAACTAGTCATAATGAGATTCTCTGACCTACCTTGTGTGATTGTACGTCATAAGACCCCCATTCCAGAAAGGGTCTCACCTCATATGTGGGAGGACAAAATGCTCCACAGAAAGGCCAGGAAGGGTCTGAACAGACAGGCCTTGCTAG
>NW_007732721.1:0-4659 GCF_000696425.1 Galeopterus variegatus
TCGGATGAGTGGATACGGAAAATGTGGTATATCTACACAATGGAATACTACTCAGCTATACTCAGAAATACTGCCATTTGCAACGACATGGATGGACCTTGAGAGAATTATATTAAGTGAAACAAGTCAAGCACAGAAAGAGAAATACCACATGTTCTCACTTATTGGTGGGAGATAAAAATAAATAAATAAATTCACACACACACACACACACACACACACAAAATAACTGGGGTGGGGGGAAGAAGACATAACAACTACAATTCCTTGAAGTTGACACAACAAGCAAACAGAAAGGACATTGTTGGGTGGGAGTGGGGCTGGGGGGGTGGGAAGAAGACATAACAACTACAATTCCTTGAAGTTGATACGACAAGCAAACAGAAAGGACATTGTTGGGTGGGAGGGGGGAGAGGGAGGAGGGAGGGAGGTTTCGGTAATGGGCCACAATAATCAACCACATTGTATATCGACAAAATAAAATTTAAAAAAATAAATAAATAACAATAAACATTTGAGGGTTGCATATTTAAAAAATATATATATATATATTAGCACTCACCTTAAGAGCTGTGGGAAAGGGGGCTGGTGGGGTAGCTCAGTTAGTTAGAGAAAGGTTTCGTGACACCGAGGTCAAAGGTTCAGATCCCCTTACCAGCCACCCACCAGAAAAAAAAAAAAAAAAAGAGGGAGGATAGTTGTGGAAAAGGCGCTGGCTGGTTAGCTCATTTGGTTAGAGCGTGGAACTGATCATGGGTTCGGAATCATGGCACTAGCCAGTCAGCAAGAAAAAACAGTTGTGGAAAGATTCAATGAGATCATTTATATGAAGTGTTTTAGCATGCTGTCAGGCTCACAGCAGCAACAAATACACAATATATAGATATTACAGATTGCAGGGTAGTTTGCCCAAGGCTATGCAGTTCATTGACAGCTTCCCAGCTCCCAGACCAACTCTCTCTCTTTTTAAAAAAAGTTATTTATTTGTTTATTTATTTATTTATTCATTATTATTATTATTATTATTTTACATTCTAAGATGTTATTATGGAGCAGTTGTGGGAGAGGACAGGGGAAGGGAAGGAGGATAGAGTGGGAGGTGGAGGAAAGGGGGCACATGCTCGAGGCCCATGGCACCCCCGTCATTCAGGCAGGGAAGCCCAGGGGGCTTCTGACAGTTGCTCCTGCAGGCTGGGTTGGATGCAGACTTAGGGGTGGGGTGTGTGGCTGAGGCCCCCACTGCACAGGCTAGGGAGCTCAGGATACTCCCAACTCTCTTTTGAATACTGCCCTTCACCTGCCCAGTTTTCATGGACTTGCACATAAGAAGTAGCCATTTCTGTACCTTTTCCAAAAGCTGTGGTAAAAGGCCTTTGCATCCAGTCTCCCTGCTATAGGGTGCATTGTGATGAATTCCATCTAGAAGATGCTGGTGCCTGGAATCACACTTAGCTGGGAGGGAAGGTGATGTTCTCCCATGGGCCCCTCTCTCTCCTTACCCCACACAGCCCAGGCTGCATCTTCCAGTTCTCTGGAACCCTTGCCTCTCTTCCTTTACCACGGGCATCCTGCCCCAAACATGTGGGCCAAAGAAGGGATCACAGTCAGAGGTGTAGGAGTCTCTACCTTCTTCTCTAAGCCCCTGGAGAAACCAGTGCCAAAGTGCGGGTGCAGAGAACCCATAGATCCTGCCTGTCCTAATTCCGTCTAGCAGGGAACTATCAGGTAGCCACTGGCTAGACATGAGGTTCCACCAGGTGCATTGAGCCTTGCATTTGTCTTGGGACTTGCAAATTTCCAAATAGCTTTTATTTCTTTTTTTTCCTTCTAAAACCCTGAAAGAAAAATAGTGCAAGGTATAAACTCTGACACAAAGAAGGCAAGAATCACCAGTTCTTTGGGGCAGAGAGCTCACTTTGCTAGACTTTGGGTCCCCAGGGTCTGGCACTGACCCAGCACCTGGTTCCCTAGGAATTCACTAATGTTTGCTAAATAAATGACTTTTTAAAATTAAGATATAATTCACATACCATAAAATTTACCCTTTTAAAGTGTACAATTCAGTGGTGTTGAGGTTGTGCAACCACTACCACTATTTAATTCGGAACATTTTCATTACCCACAAAAGAAACCTCAGACCCATTAGCAGTCACTCCCACTCCTCACTCCCTAAGGCCCCAGCCCCTGGCAACTGGAACGATTCATTTCTGGTGAAACGATCTTACCAGTACTCTTAGAAAAATAATAGCTAACTTTTTTAAACACAAACTAAGAGCTTTAGATACCTTTTCTAGTTTATTTTTCACACTGCCAAAGTGCGGGTGCAGAGAACCCATAGATCCTGCCTGTCCTAATTCCGTCTAGCAGGGAACTATCAGGTAGCCACTGGCTAGACATGAGGTTCCACCAGGTGCATTGAGCCTTGCATTTGTCTTGGGACTTGCAAATTTCCAAATAGCTTTTATTTCTTTTTTTTCCTTCTAAAACCCTGAAAGAAAAATAGTGCAAGGTATAAACTCTGACACAAAGAAGGCAAGAATCACCAGTTCTTTGGGGCAGAGAGCTCACTTTGCTAGACTTTGGGTCCCCAGGGTCTGGCACTGACCCAGCACCTGGTTCCCTAGGAATTCACTAATGTTTGCTAAATAAATGACTTTTTAAAATTAAGATATAATTCACATACCATAAAATTTACCCTTTTAAAGTGTACAATTCAGTGGTGTTGAGGTTGTGCAACCACTACCACTATTTAATTCGGAACATTTTCATTACCCACAAAAGAAACCTCAGACCCATTAGCAGTCACTCCCCACTCCTCACTCCCTAAGGCCCCAGCCCCTGGCAACTGGAACGATTCATTTCTGGTGAAACGATCTTACCAGTACTCTTAGAAAAATAATAGCTAACTTTTTTAAACACAAACTAAGAGCTTTAGATACCTTTTCTAGTTTATTTTTCACACAGGTCCTGCAAGGTAAATTTTATTAATCTCCATTTTGTAGATGAGGCGATTGAGGCTCCCATAGGCTGAGGAACTTAGGCAAAGTCACTTAACTAGTCAAGCAGAGGAGCTGGGCCTTGAACAGAAGTCCGAACTATGACTCTAAAGCCAGGAAGTCCCTCAACAGGGCATCATCTGTAAGGGAGCCAGAGGTCCTGAGCAGGCAAAGCAGAGAGTCTTGACCGTGGTGTCAAGCAAGCATGGAAAATTTACTGGTCACATGCACAGGAACATGTGACACAGAGAGATGAATTGAAACACTACAGCCTGCCTGGGGCAGGGAGACAGCCTGGGCCTTGGGAAGGTCAAGGAAGGCTTCATGGAGGAGCAGGTCCCGGACAGACAAAGAGGATTCCAATCGACAGAGTGCAAGGGAAGAACTCCCAAGAGCGCAGCACAAAGATAACGCTGGAGAGAAGAGAGAGAGGTGTGAGCTGGCCCAACACTGGGCTCGGGCGTGGCATGTCAGGGCTGGTGTGGCCCATCTTTAAGGACCTGTCTCAAACTATGAAAATCAAGGAAGCTTTCTGATTATCACTTAACACCTTCTTGGCAACCAGAAAACACCTTGATCCAGGAGAAGGGACAGGGTCTCAGACAACCCCTCGTGTCCCCTTTCCCTGGCAGCTCACTGTACATCGATCCTCTCTTCCCACCCAGTAGTGCCCATAGCTTTGGAACGGAAAATCAGGGCTCACTGCCTAACAAAGGACTTTTGTCTTTGAGTTTCCAGGTGCCAGAGGTAGTAGGAAGNATGACATAAATAAAAAAGGAACAGCCGGCCCTGCTGGTGAGCTGGTGAGAGATGTATGGATATAAGACCAGACCCAGATTACACATGGAGACCTGCGGGCAGGCAATGTGCTGTGTGTTTGTGTGTGTCCAGGATAAGAACAGAGGCCTGTGTACACACAGGATGTGAGGTCAGTAGCAGCGTCCCCCTCATTGCCGACTCAAGTGGGAGGATTCCGTCATCCAGTTTAGAGAAGCAAAAACGAAGATTTATCCTGNCCAGAAGCCCCTGGGCCCTCAAGCCAGTGAGGGGGGAGGGCTGGGGCCTCAGCCATGCCTCCTGATACCCACAACCAGCCCAGTGATGACCACTGGGCTGCCACAGCTGCCCTGGTCTCCCAAACTAGGAAGGTGGGGGGCCTTGGCCACACCCCCCTGACACTAGCACCCAGCCCAGTGACAACCACTGAGCTGCCACAGGAAGTGTCCTCAGCTCCTGGGCTAGGGCAGTGGGGGGTTGAGGTCTTCTGCCACCCCCCCAACATCTGCAACCAGTCAAGTGATGACCACTGAACCAACACTGGAAGCACCCTGATCTTACAAACCAGGGTAGGGGTGTGCTGAGGACTTTAGCTGCACCCCCCTGACGTCTGCATTCAGCCCAGCAATGACCAAGTCACCACTGGAAGCCTCCTGGTTTCCCCTGCAGGAATGAGGGGGTGCCATGGGCCTCAACCATGCCCCCCTCTTTACTCCTTCTCCCACCTTATTTCCTTTCCCTTTCCCTTCCCCCGCTTCCACCCAATTGCTCTGCAACAACTTAGAATGTACAAACAGATGGAGCAAGGGACTGACTCCTCCTCCTGCGACCAGGCAAGGAGCACACCAAAAACACTACTTCCATGTGGGTGGCCCAGCACAGCCAC
>NW_007732721.1:5583-9254 GCF_000696425.1 Galeopterus variegatus
CATTAAGCATAGGACAACAAATTAATTCTCATGCAGAGTTTTAGTGGGAATAGCAAATAATCCAACACAGAACTGGAAGAAAAAACAAAATACCCACAGACCAGAGACAAAGTTTGATATTAACTAGTAAAGATCTCACTTCACCAAAGAATGCCTATAAAACCTAGAAGGACCAGAAGCCCCTGGGCCCTCAAGCCAGTGAGGGGGGAGGGCTGGGGCCTCAGCCATGCCTCCTGATACCCACAACCAGCCCAGTGATGACCACTGGGCTGCCACAGCTGCCCTGGTCTCCCAAACTAGGAAGGTGGGGGGCCTTGGCCACACCCCCCTGACACTAGCACCCAGCCCAGTGACAACCACTGAGCTGCCACAGGAAGTGTCCTCAGCTCCTGGGCTAGGGCAGTGGGGGGTTGAGGTCTTCTGCCACCCCCCCAACATCTGCAACCAGTCAAGTGATGACCACTGAACCAACACTGGAAGCACCCTGATCTTACAAACCAGGGTAGGGGTGTGCTGAGGACTTTAGCTGCACCCCCCTGACGTCTGCATTCAGCCCAGCAATGACCAAGTCACCACTGGAAGCCTCCTGGTTTCCCCTGCAGGAATGAGGGGGTGCCATGGGCCTCAACCATGCCCCCCTCTTTACTCCTTCTCCCACCTTATTTCCTTTCCCTTTCCCTTCCCCCGCTTCCACCCAATTGCTCTGCAACAACTTAGAATGTACAAACAGATGGAGCAAGGGACTGACTCCTCCTCCTGCGACCAGGCAAGGAGCACACCAAAAACACTACTTCCATGTGGGTGGCCCAGCACAGCCACTACAATAACCTTGGCTGCCACGAAAGCAGATAGACAGCACAACCACCATGCAGATGGCCTGCCAGCCACTCGAGTGCATTGACACAGGAAGAGTCACCAGTGGAGACCAAAGAAAAGAAGAGGATGTCTCTCTCCACAAGGCCCATGCCAGAGTAATAGAAGAAGCATCTGCTCTATGATAATAGTGGGGGACCTGAACACACCTCTCTCAGCACTGGACAGATCATCTAGGCAACGAATCAACAGAGTAACCATTACTTTTTCAGATGGAGAGAAGAAATCTAGGATTATCAGAGATGTGAGGGGGAAGGGAGAGGGGAATGGGGAGAGATTGGATAAAGGGCATAAAGAATAAGTACAATTTGTAGTAATATATATGCTAATAATATTGATTTGATGAACATACATCATCAACGTTGAACCCCCAAAGTATGTATAATCAATTATGATTCAATAAAAAAAAAGGCAGAAAATAACAGGTGTTGACGAGGATGTGGACCCTTGTGCACTGCAGGGATGTAAAATGGCACAACTGCTGTCGAGAACAGTATGGTGGTTCCTCAAAATTTTAAACATAGAATTACTATATGATCCAACAATTCCACCCAAGAGAAGTGAAAGCAGGGACTCAGATATTTGTAGACCCATGTTTATGGCAGCATTATTTCCAATAGCCCAAACATGGAAGCAACCCAAGTGACTGTTGATGGATGAGTGGATTAACAAAATGTGGCATATACATACAATGGAATATTACTCAGTCTTAAAAAGGAAGGAAATTCTGACATATGCTATAACATGGATAAATCTTGAAGACATTATGCCAAGTAAAATAAGCCAGTCACAAAAGGACAAATACTGTGTGATTCCACTTATATTCATATGAGGTACCTACAGTAGTCATGTTTATAAAGACAGAGTAGAGTGGTGATTTCCAGGGGCTGTGGGCAGGAGAGAATAGAGAGTGATTGTTTCATGAATACAGAATTTCAGCTGGAGAAGATAAAAAGTTCCTGAAATGCACAGTGAGGACAGTTGCATAACAAATGTGAATGTACTTAATGCCACAGATTTGTACACTTAAAAAATGGCTAAAATGGCAAATTTTATGTTATGTATATTTTACCTTAATAAAAAAATTCAGTAAGAATAGTTAAAAAAACAAAAAACAAACAAAAAAACCACAGAAGACAAATTAAGCAGCAGCTTATTTTTATTTATTTATTTTTTCCATCTTCAAATAATCTTATTCCAATGTTCCATATTTATAGTATCTCTAATCTGGTAATTGATAATCATAATTGGATTTCTTTTAAAAAATATTTATTATTTATTTTGAATTAATTTTTTTATTGTGGTAAAATATATTTAATGTAAGGATTGCCATTTTAAGCATTTTAAAGCATAAATTGTGTGAGATTACTTGCATTCGCAATGCTGTGTGATAACCACTGCTATCTATTCCCAAAACATGTTTGTCATTGTTCTTTCCCTCCCAGTTTCTGGTAATCTCTACTCTACTTCTCTCTCTGAAAAATTTTTTTTTCTCTTTTTTATTTCTTTTTTCTTAATTGACCCATGATAATTGTATAAATTTAGGGAATGCAGTGTGATATTTGGGTACTTTTATGCAGTGTGCAGTGCTCATGTCAGTGTGTCCATCACCTCAAATGTTTGTAACCTCTTTATGTTGGGAACATTCAAAATCCTCTCAATGAGCTACTTAAAATTATATAGTGCTTTGCTGTTGACTGTAGTCTCCCTATATTGCTATAGAACACTATATCTTACTCTTTGTATCTCTCTACAATTTTTTTTTTCCTTTTTTGTCTNTCTCTGAAGAACTTGAGATGATAGAACAATGTGAAAGATGCACCAAATTAAGATGCTTCACACTTAGAATGACCAACAAAATGAAAGAAGAATAGAAATCATGAAGATGGAATAAGAAACTAATAAAATCAACATGCATATTTAAGAAAAATAAAGCAAACATGTTTTAGAAATAAAAAACCGCATTTGTTGAAATTAAAACCACAGAAGACTTCCAGTGAAGATGGTGGAATAGATGGTCCCCAGTGTCACTATCTCTGACAAACCAACCAACTTACAACTATTAAAGAACAACTACAGAAGCTGGGGCTGCTACAGCTCAGGGGAAGAGGAGGAGAGACCTACAGAGTTCATGAAGGTGGGAGAAGCCATGATGAGAGAAAAAAGGATTGCTCCTACCATTCCGAATCCTGGCCACTTCAAGGCTAGAGCAGGTGAGCGCAAGAGGTAAGAACTGGCAAAAGCTGCCACTGTGCCCTTCCTATGAAGTTGCTTGGAGGCAGCAGGGGAAAGGAGGGCCTTGGTGGCCCTCAGGCCAGCAGGACCAGTAATGGGGTTCCTGTAGACCCACAGAAGAATGAGGAGTCACAGCAACTGGAAATAGGAGCCACTCAGAGGCTGGGAGTAATCACAAGGGAACTGCCCGTGGCCCGTCCCATAGGAAGTGTTTGGAGGGTGGGTGGTCGGGGAGAAGGGCCCACCAGAGGAACATTGGGGCATAGCACGGGCAGCTGATCTGCCCCCCAATCAGTGCAGGACCACTCTGTGTAGACTGGATAGGAATGTAGAACTGCAGGGGGTGAAGTTTGCTGAAAAGACTGAGGTCCAGACCAGAGTTTCTACACAACCCAGGTGCACCGGATCTCATGAGACTGGAATACCTACAAAGTCAATCATTAAAAGCTGAGCTGCACAAAAAACCTTCCAGAAAAAACAAGCAACCCAATTAAAAAATGGTCAAAAGAGCTAAGTAGGCATTTCTCTAAGGAAGACATACAAATGGCCAACAGACATATGAA
>NW_007732721.1:9502-43665 GCF_000696425.1 Galeopterus variegatus
CTCTCTACAATTTTTTTTTTCCTTTTTTGTCTTTTTTCGTGTCCAGCAATGGATCGCAACCCTCAGTGTTGCACCCGCACCTCGCTCAGCCAGTGAGCGGGAACCGGTCTGTATGTGGGATCCAAACCCTCGGCAGGAGCGCCGCCGTGCTCCCAAGCGGTGCACTGTAGCAGTGTGCCACCGGACCGGCCCCCTCTCTACAATTTTGTATTCATTGTTCACTTTCTCCCCATCCCACCTCCCCCCTCCCCTTACTAGTCTCTAGTAACCACTGTTCTTCTCTCTACTTCTGTGAGATCAACTTTTATAACTTCCACACATGAGTGAGAACATGTTGTATTTCTCTTTCTGTGCCTACCTAGTGAGTACATATCCAAAAGAAAGGAAATCAACATGTCTGTTTTGTGTTGCTATGACAGAAATGCCTGAGACTGGGTGGTTTATAAAGAACAGAAGTTTATTTGGCTTACGATTCTGGGACATCTGCATCTGTCATGGGCCTCAGACTGCTTCTACTCATGGCAGAAAGTGGCAGGCAGCCGGAGGGTACAAGCAGATCACGTGGTGAGAGGAAGCAAGAGAGAGAGAGAGGAGGTGCCAAGGTCCTTTAAACAACCAGCTCTCATGGGAACTAATAGAGCGAGATCTCACTCAGGTCCCTGTGCCCCAGAGAGAGCATTAATCCATTTATGAGGTATCTGCCCCCATGACTCAATAAGTTTCCAACACTGTCACATTGGGGATCAGATTTCCACATGAGTTTTGGAGGGGACAACACATCCAAACTCCATCAATGTCCAAGGGATACCTGTACTCCTCTGTTTATCACAGCTCTATTCATAATAGCCAAGATTTGAAGCTGACCTAAATGTTCATCAATGAATAAATAGATTAAAAAAATATGGTGTTTATACACAATGGAATACTACTTATGCATAAACGAAATTGTGCCATTTGCAGCAACATGGATCAGCTCAGAGAAACTTACGTTAACTGAATTAAGCAGCAGTTTGGACACAGTTGAAGAATCTAAGAAAATAAAGACATATTTGAGGACATAAGCTAGAATTATAACCTAGAGAAAGAGAGGGACACCACAAAAGAGAATGAGAGGCTTAAGATAGAATGAGAAGGTCTAAGCAGCTTCAGAAAGAGGACATACAGTGGGAAGAAGAGGCAATGTCCTAAACACATTGACCGATAATATTCCAGAATTATAAAAGAAATTATTCAATTGAGAATGACTTTGCACTTGGACACACTGAAGTGAAACTGCAGAACACCAAACATCAAGGAAAAATTTCAGAAGCAACCGAAGAGAAAATAGATAAAATGACAGTGCTTGATAATTTTCTAAAACTAAAAAGTAAGATAAGGTGTTATTATGAGAAACAGGTGAAATAGAGAGAGAGAGAGAGAGAGAGAGAGAGAGAGAGAGAGAGAGAGAGAGAGAGAGAAGAGGGAGGGAAAGAAGGGAACAGTTATACAGGTATTAAATAGGAGGAGATCACAGCACTTATGTTCAGGAAACCCTACTTCTGGGTTTGTCACTGACTACCTGTGGGCATATAGCTATGATTAAGAACAAAAACTGAAAACTTTTTCTCTAAGATCAGAAACAAGACAAGGATGCTCACTTTCCCCACTCTTATTCAACATAGTACTGGAAGTTCTAGCCAGTGCAATAATGCAAGAGAAAGACATAAAGGAGGAAGTCAAACTTTCTCTGTTTGCAGGCAACGTGATCATATACATAGAATACACTAGAGACTCCACCAAAAAATTACCAGAACTAATAAACGAATTCAGTAAAGTGGCAGGATACGAAACCAACATGCAAAAATCAGTAGCATTCCTATACACAAATAAAGTATCTGAAGATGAAATCAAGAAAGTAATCTCATTCACAATAGCTACCAAAAAAATGAAACACCTAGGAGTAAACTTAACCAAGGAGGCAAAAGAACTCTATGATGAAAATTATAAAACATTGGTGAAAGAAGTTGAAGAAGACACAAATAAATGGAAAGATATACACTGTTTATGGATTGGAAAAATTAATATCATCAAAATGTCCATATTACCCAAAGCAATCTACAGATTCAATGCAATTCCTATCAAAATACGAATGACATTCATCACAGAAATGGAAAAAACAATCTTAAAATTTGTATGGAACCACAAAAGACCCCATATAGCAATCTTAAGCAGGAAGAACAAAGCTGGGCATCAAACTACCTGACTTCAAAAGATACTATAAAGCTATAACCAGAACAGCATAATATTGTCATAAAAACAAATAGAGCAATGGAACAGAATAGAGAGCCCAGAAGTAAACCCACACACTTACAGCCAACTGATTTTTGACAAAGGTGTCAAAAATATACAATGGGGGAAGGACAGCATCTTCAGTAAATGGTGCTGGGAAAACTGGATATCCACATGCAGAAGATTGAAACAAGACTCCTGTCTCTGACCACACACAAAATAAACTCAAAATGGATTAAATACCTGAATTTAAGGGCCCAAAATGAAACTACTAGAAGAAAACATAGGAGAAATGCTATATGAAATGGAGTGGACAACACTTTTTTGAATAAAACTCCAAAGGCATAGGCGTCAAAGCAAAAATTCACAAATGGGATCACATCAAACTAAAGAGTTTCTGCACAGCAAATGACACAATCGACAAAGTGAAGACACAACCTACAGAATGGAAGAAAGAGTTTATTTGCAAACTACACATCAGGATCAAAGCAGAAATTCACAAATGGGATCACATCAAACTAAAGAGTTTCTGCACAGCAAACGACACAATCAACAAAGTGAAGACACAACCTACAGAATGGAAGAAAGAGTTTATTTGCAAACTACACATCAGGCAAGGGGCTAATATCCAGAATATATAAGGAACCCAAACAACTCAACAGCAAAGAAAACAAATAACCCAATTAAAAAATGGGCAAAGGACTTGAATAGACATTTCTTCAAAAATGACATACAAATGGCCAACAGGCACATGGAGAAATGCTCAACATCATTAATCATCAGAGAAATGCAAGTTAAAGCCACAATGGGATATCATCTTCCTCCAGTTAGAATAGCAATTGCCAAAAAGACAGAGAATGACAAATGCTGGCAAGGATATGGAGAAATGGGAACCCTCCTACATTGTTGGTAAGTATGTAAATTGGTATAGTTGTGTAAAACAGTATGGAGTTTCTTCAGAGAACTAAAAATTGAACAACCTTATAACCCAGCAATCCCACTACTGGGTATATACCTAAAAGAAATAAAATCAATGTATCAACAAGATACCTGCACTTCCACGTACATCCCAATACTATTCCCAATACCCAACAGATGGAATCAACCTAAATGCCTATAAATGAATTAATGGATAAAAAAACTGTGATATACATACACAATAGAATACTATTTGGCTATAAAAATAAATGAAATCCTGTCATTTGCAGCAACATGGATGGAACTAGAGATTATTGTGTTAAGTGAAGTAAGCCAGGTACAGAAAGACAAGTACCTCATGACCTCACTCATATGTGGAATCTAAAAAAAAAAAAAAAAAAAGGTAATAGTGGCTCTCAAAGTAGAGAGTAGAATAATGGTTACCAGAGGCTGAAGGCAGAGGGGGGTAAGGAAAAATGGTGGATTAACTGGTAAGAAGCTATGCTATCTATTCTAAGTTAATCAACGTACGGTGTATGCATGTATTGCAACAGCACAATTTGCTCCACAAATATGTACAAATAAACATTAAAATTAAAAAAGAAAAAACAACATGCATGGGCTATTGTCTGGTTTTGCTTTTGTTTTGACATGCTTAAACCATCAGCCATTGCTCATCTTGCACTGTGATTGTTATTTTGTGCCACGAGAGCTCTGTGTGCTGGGTTGTGAGAGCGTTGACACGGAGAAGAGGGAAATCATGAGGTCAGCTTGCTGTCTGGCAGAGAGAAAGGGTGGAGACATCCACGAGTCCAAGAAGCAGCCACAAACCAGCCTCCACCTGCTGTGTCAGAGCGCCCTAGGTGTTCAGGCCTGTCTGAAGCTTTGAGACAAGCAAAGGACGGTTTCCACAGAACTGAGGTGTCCAGTTGATCTGTCAAACCTCAGGTTCTTGCTATGTCTGCTCCGGGCTCTTTCCTCAGGTACATTTTGCTCCATGGGATTGGGTTCTGTTTCTGGAAGTTTTGAACATGCTTGCGTTTTGAGTTGCTAATCATCATTCTCTGTAACTTGCCAGAGATGCCCCTGAGGTTTTGCTGATTCAAGTAGAACAGAATATAAACTTATTATGGAGCAGAAAGCATGAGAGAATCAAAGTGAAACAAGTTCAGAAAATAAACTGCATTTAGAACTAAATGAATAATCTTCTCTACTTCTTGGGCAGACTGGAACAAAGCACTTGTCTGGAATAACAACTGTTGCTTGTGAGTTGACATTTGATTGTGCTTTTATTATGCAGTGGTCTGGCTTCAGCATGAAGAGGTGAGGGGTGTTTAGTCAGTGCAAGGGTTTCTGGACTGGCTGGATACTCTCCAGCTCTGATCCATGATTTATGCCAGGACGAGACCATCAAGCAAGTCTCTGCCCATTATCAGGGCTTTTGCTGATGGACACAAACCTATCCTGCTAAACTCCTTGAAGAAGAGACTTAATGGGGACTTTTCATAGTTCTGAAAGTGAATATCAGACTGACATCTACCTTAAGAGAGAGACAGAGGAAAGGGGCCTGAGGAAAGCTCCTATTCTGACACATGATCTTTGCATATCCATAACCTAAGTAAGAATTACTCTGCCATCTACCTCTCCATGTATGGATAGTCCTGTAGCACAGGAAAATTGTCTGAGTATAGGGGCCACTAGATTCTGTTCCTAGAGTGTTAGGGGAGTATTTCCAGGGACTCTGGCAGTCACGGAATGGGGAAAAGAATTTGCATCACTCTCAAGGCTAAAGTGTTAGGTGGACACACAAGATAATTAATTTAGAAATCCTGGAAGCTTTGTGTTCCCAGTGCCTCTCTGTTCCTCTCTTATGTTCATTTACATAATAATTTGCACATATTTACATTAGTAAACTTTTTTTTATTGAATCATAATTGATTATACATATTTTGGGGGTTCAATGTTGACATATGTTGATCAAATCAATATCACTAATATATATATTGTTACAGATTATACTTATCCTTTATGGCCCTTGTCCAATCACTAGTAAACTTTTTGTAAATTGAGTTGCTACCTGCTTCTCATGTGGTATTTTGTTTATATACCTGGATTTTTGCAGAAAACAGAAAAGCCTATTTACCCTGTTTTGCAGAAATCCAGCTTGCTGCATAGGAATACCAGTAGGATTTTGTATGTTTGTTTCAGGAAAAAAAAGTAGGGAGGAAAAGAAGGAAGGAAGGAATGAGGTAGAAAGACACATATACACATAAAGGGTAGTATTTTAATTCATTCATTTATTTACAAATATTTATCGACTTCCTGGAGTGCCAGATGCCCCTTAGGCAGTGGAGACAGAGCAGTGTATAGGAATTAAAATAGATAAGGCCCTGTTGTCTGAGAACTTGCATTCTAGTGAAGGGACACAGACAATAAACACATAGGCTGATATATAAACTGCCAGCTGGTTCTAACGGAAATGAAGGAAAGAAAGCAGAACAGGGTGTAGGGTGTGCTGGGGGAACATTGGCTCTGAATTGTAATCAGAGAAGTCTTTCTGAGAGGTACCAGTTGGAGGAAGGGTACTTGCAGAACCTCTCCCGGCAAAGGAAAAATCAAACGCAAAAGCGCATTTGAAAAATCAAGCTTTCAAGCCCCGAGACAGGAGTGTTGGGTTCTAACCAGTGTGGCCCAGTGGAGTGAACAATTGGGAGAGGCAGAGGTAAGTTCTGAGAGGTGATGAGGGCCAGTTTCTGCAGGCACTTGTGATAGTTGTGCAGATGCTGGCCGGCCTTTTTTTTTTTCTTCAAGCGACTTGGCACTGTGGATGAGTTGAAGTAGAAGAGTGGTACAGTCGGATTTATGTATTAAAGGATCATTCTGGCTGCCATGAAGGCACTGTGAAGGGATAAGTGTAACCCTAAGGAATCTGCTGCCCTGATCCAGGTGAGAAATAGTGGTGACTTTATAAAGAACCATGCAGGTAGGGAGGTGGCTGTATTTTGGGCCCATTTTGAAGAGAGAGCAACAGATTTTGCTGTTGGGTTGAAAAAAGGATGTGCAAGAAAGAGAATCATCAAGGATGACTGTTGGGGGCCGGCCTGGTGGCGCACTGCTACAGTGCGCTGCTTGGGAGCGCGGTGGCGCTCCCGCCGAGGGTTCGGATCCCACATACAGACCGGCCACTCACTGGCTGAGCGAGGTGCGGGCGCAGCACCGAGAGTTGCGATCCTGTTGCCGGTTCCGGTCCGGTACAGGCGTGACACTGAGGGTTGCGATCCATTGCCGGTCACGAAAAAAGACAAAAAAAGGAAAAAAAAAAAAAAAAACAAAATTACCTGAGGGAGATGGAAGAGATTGGATAAGGGGCATATAGAATAAGTATGATTTATAACAATGAATATGCTAATAATAAAAAAAAAAGGATGACTGCTGGAATAAATGGTTTAGATGGGCTTCCAAGACTGGAGCCAGGAGACCAGTGCAGAGACTGCTTTCAGTCATCCAGGGAAAGTGAGTGCTTTCAGGACTGTGTTGAACAAGAGTACTGGGAGTGCATATCCTTGCCTTGTTCCTCATCTTAGGAGGGAAGCATTTGCTCTTTCACCATTATATATCGTGTTAGCTGTAGGTTTGCTGCAGTCAATTATTACCAAGTTGAAGATGTAACCCCCGTTCCCATTTTTCTGAGTTTTTATCATGAATGGGTGTTGAATTTTGTCAAATGCTTTTTCTGCATTAATTGGTATGATCATTTGATTTTTCTTCTTTAGCCTGTTAATATGGTAGATTACATCACTTCATCCTTCATTTTTGAAGGATATTTTCACTAGATATAGGATCCTGGATTGACAGATCCTTTCTTTCAGCACTTGCAGAATATTATACCACTTCTCTTGGCCTCTGTGGTTTTTGATGAGAGATGCACCCTGTCATTCAGGTTTTTTGTCATTCAGGAGAAACCCTCCTATAGGTTTCTCGTTGTTTTCAAGAATTTTTTCCCCTCAGTTTTTAAAAGTTTGATTGAGATGTGTCTTGCTGTGGATTTCTTTGGGTTTATTCTATTTAGAGTTTTCTCAGCTTCTTGAATCTCTAGGTTGTTTTCTATTGCCAAACTTAAGAAGTTTTCAGTCATTATTTTTTTCTAGTACCTTTTCAGCCCTGCATTCCTTCTCCTCTAATGATCTTTCGATCTGTTATTTTTGTCTCACAGGGATTTGAGGATCTATTCTTTTTTTTAATTATATATTTTTTTCATGTTGTTCAGATTGAGTAATTTCTATTGATCCATCATCAAGTTAACTGATGCTTTCCTCTGTTCCCTCCATTCTGCTCTTTAGTTCATCCATTAATTATTTTTTATTTCAATGATCATATTTTTCAGTTCTAAAATTTCTATTTGGCCCTTCCTTACATCTTTTACTTGTTTGCTGGGGCTTTTCATTTGCTTCAAGTATGTTCATAATTGCTCACTGAAGCATTTTTATGATGGCCACTTTCAATCTGTCGGATAATCCTGACATCTGTCTTCTCATAGTTAGCTTCTATTGATTGCCCTTTTCAGTACGATCATCCTTGTTTTTTGTATGATGAGTGATTTTTGATAGAAACATGGACATTATAAGTCATTATGTTATGAAACTATGGATCTTATTTAAACCCAATATTTTAGCAGTGGGTTCGACAGTGTGCCTCCCGAAATTCGTGTCCACCCAGAACCTCAGAATATGACCTCATTTGGAAATAGGATCTTTGCAGATAGAGTTAATTAGGTCTTGACCTAAAATCATCCTGGATTTAGGGTGGGCCCTAAATTTAATGACTGGTATCTTCATACATAAGGAAGAGGATACAAAGAGACACGCCACACAGAAGAAGTCTACGGGAAGGCAGAGCCCAAGACTGGAATTACGCTGTCGCAGCCAAAGAACACCTGGAGGCACCAGAAGCTGCAAGAAGCAAGGACGGATTTTCCCCTAGAGCATTCGGAATGAGCATGGCCCTGCCAACACCTTGGCCTCCAGAGTGTGAGAGCATAAATTTCTGTTGATTTATGCTAGCAAATTAGTGGAAATTTGTTTTAGTAGTTCTAGGAAACAAGTAAAGTGGCTTTCTCTGACACTGCTCTGATGGAGTAAGGGTGGGGGTGCCACTGTTACTACTAGATGAGCATAGAAGTCCAAGTTCCCCATTTGCCTTCTGTTGACCACCAAGGGAAGGGATTCTCCTTGTTACTGCTGGTTAGAGTGGGGGTTCAGGCTCCACACTAGGCCTGCACTGATACCACGTTGGCTGGGAGGGGTGGGTGCATTACTGCTCCCCATATGGACTATTCTAACACCATCGTATGGGGTGGCCTCATTACTGGGAGGCAGTGAAAGTTCTGACACTCACTAGGACTCTACTGACAGTACCCCAGCTGGGAGGGAGTGGGGCACCTCATTATTGCTGGGGTAGGAATTGCGAGTCCAGGCTTCCCACATGGTCTCCCCTGATACTGCAGGTTCCTTACCTGCCTTCTCTGACACACTACTGTGTGACAGAGGGGCCGGATGGGGTGTCTTGGTAGGGCCTGTCCAGAGTGGGAATCTAGGCTCCCCAGGTACTTTTTTGTAGTGTTTGGCTATCGTATTATTATGTAGGAGTTTTCTCACTTGCTAAGCTGCCCCTTTCCTGGTCCTTTGACTAGACAGAGCAGGCTTTTGTTGGAGCTTTTTTTTTTATTATTATTATCAAGGACTATTGGTGTTTGGGGTTGCTGACTTGTTCTGCTCCAAGTTTGGCAAGTATGAGGCCTTAAGAGAACACAGGTAACCTACCCCTAGGTCATTCATGGGTCCTGAGATCTCTGGCAGGTCTACCTTCTTCTCTCCACTTTTCAGACTTTTTATATTTGTTTTATATATAAAGACCAGAGATTTTAGTTGTACTTACTGGGAGGAATGGGAATGCATACTATATTCCCAGAAGTGGAAGTTCTTAGTTGCCTGTTTAAAGTCCTCATATCTTTATTCTTGAGAGGGTGTAAAATATTATTCTATGCCCTTTCCTGGTGCGCATCATTCTCAGGCCCTGCAGAGATCTAGGAGATCCTGTTAGATCAGAACTTCAATTATGAGCTGCAGAACAATCAAGTCCCTCAACCTCAGGAGGGGCATGAACCTTGAAAGAATTGTGGTCAGAAATTTCCCATGTCCTTCTCCTTTACTTGTGAAAAGGCCACGTAGGTCATTTCTTAAGACATTAATAGTAATTAATTTTTTTAAAGAAAGACTTCATTTTAGATTTTTTAACCATAAAATTTCTCAAAAATGGCTAGTCTTTCCAATGTGAATAAGAAATTATTCAGCTTACATGAGTATTTTCATGAACACAGATGTTAAAATAAGAATTTATTGAATCACTGGCTTGTGAAAGTCAATGGACTAGTAACTTCTTCTTCATGTTAATAAAGGCAACTACCTTCAAATAGCCCCTTTCCTGATTTTGTTCAACTCTGTTTGATTCTCACCTTATTATCTAACATCCTTTACTGCACTTCTCTGCCTGCCCAGCACTCACTGTGCTCTCGAGCATTGTCTTAGCTTTTCACTGTATTTCCTATTTTTTTTTTCTACCTTTAGGGATGATTAAGAAAATGCTGGCTCAATGACCGGTTATGAAATGAATTAATGAAGGAGGCCATTAGAATTTGGCCTAGGGGATAGTAATGGAGATCGAGAATTAGGTTTTATTCCATTAGACTGGGTTCACCCACCCATCCTTCCATCCAACAAACACGTAGAGGTCTGCTGTGTATTTGGCACCTTACTAAACATTGTAGAGGTTTTAAAGATGAATAAGAGACAGGGTGACATGGTGGTTAAAAACTTGAATTTCAGGGTCAGAAGGAACTAAATTTGAATTTCTGGGCTGCCCAATAATAGCTGTGCACTTTGTGAAACTTGGCTTCCCTGATCTTTGATTTCCTCATCTACATGTTTGTTATGATGATTAAATGACATAACATGTGTATGGAATAGCCGATATAAGCAGGTACTCAATTTATGTTGGTTATCAACAAATCGTGTTTTTCTGCCTCTGAAGAGTTTGTAGTATAGTAGAGAAGAAAGGACATGTTCAAAGTAATTAGAACATTTTTAGAATTTATGAGAGCCACATTTTGTGAATTCAAAGGAGAAAGCTCACATTAACCCGGCAATGGGCTGTATGACTTGAACTTACTTGCACTGCTGCACCCCAGTAAGACTGCTGTATACAGACAAATGGTCTTCATTAAAACAGAGACAGGCTTGGAGGTCAAGGATAAAGGTGGGTTTTAAGAATTTTCTTGGTGTGCTGGACATTTTCAAGTTACCCCCTCCAACATCCCGTATCTGTTTTCTAGCTCTGGAGAGTGAATGAATTGGGAGGATAATCTTTATGGTCTGCATCAATGGGATTCTTTGCAGAAATGCCTTTGCTTGGGTTTGGCCAACAGGAGACAATACAAAAGATGAGACGGAGGAGAGTGAGGTCATAGGATTTAATTTCCCAGCTTCCTCCTTGGCTGTGGGTTGGTGGCATGACTCCTTATCAATGGGATTCTTTGCAGAAATGCCTTTGCTTGGGTTTGGCCAACAGGAGACAATACAAAAGATGAGACGGAGGAGACTGAGGTCATAGGATTTAATTTCCCAGCTTCCTCCTTGGCTGTGGGTTGGTGGCATGACTCCTCTGAATGTCACAGCTTTTGACAAAGTCCCCTTTCCATATCAGTACCTTTTCTATGTTCCAGTAATGTCTCTCTCCGCTACTCCTTCAGATGAGGTCTGGTCACAGTTAGCCCCGGAATCCTGTACTATCCCTTGCTGATTCCCCCAATTTTATGTACTGTTTTCTGCCAGTGTCTGAACTGATACCCTGGTCTTCTCAGAAATTATTCCTGCTTCTGCATCTCCTTACAAGGTAGATGCCTTGTGGTGGAGTGACCAATCTACTTACAGTATCCCCCCTTACCCATGGGGAATACGTTACAACGACCCCAATGGATGCCTCAAACCACGGAAAGGACTGAACCCTGTATGTATTTTCCTATACATACACGTTTATGATAAAGTTTAATTTATAAATTAGGCACAGCAAGAGACTAACAACAATATAACAAAATAGAACAATTACAACAATACTCAGAATGGTGCACAGTTTAAAACTTAAGAATTGTTTATTTCTGGAATTTTCCATTTAGTATTTTCAGACCATGGTTGACTGCAGGTGACTGATCCTGCAAAAAGTGAAATAGCTGATAAAGGGGATGATTGTCTCATCGAAGACATGTCTGAGCTCAGGAAAATGGGGATTAAAGAAACCTTGATGGATTTTCATGGAAGAACAAAAGATTGGAAGAGGAAGGGAAGGCTTGAGAACTTTTTCTTCTCAAATGAGTTCACTGGGGCAATTTGTACCAACTTTTCCAGTGCCTGTGAGTTCTTAAGTTCCTTCCCTTTAAAAGAAATCCATCTCTTCCTCCAGAATGTGGTCGGCGGGCCCTGCAGTTGCCGCTGCTTGCAGGGCTTTTAATCACCTGCGTGAACGTCTGATAAGACTATGAAATACGGCTCCTGAAGGCCTCTGAACTGCCTTTCCCTTCCTCAAATGGTGAATAATCATTGAACCACTCCGTAGTTTCTGATATGAAGTTCAAATCAAGCCATGAAAAAACCCCATATTTCACAGGTAGCGTATTTTTGGTTTCTGGCAGTAAATTTTCCTTACTTTCACCATGCCATGGGACACATTTGGAAAGGTCAGTTTGGCACTGTGTAAATTAACCAGAGCACCATTGGAATGGAATGAAATCTACTGTAAATGTGTCTTGATGAGCACAGCATGGGGCCTGGGGCATGGTCCTTGTGGCAGGGTGATTTCAATAAAAAAGCAGAATTGTATCATGGGCCTTAGAACCACTGTTATTGTCATGCTGAGTGATCACTGGAATGGTGTGATGGGACGATGGCAGCAACACTCTTTTCAAAATCTTCCTTTCGGAGGTGAGCATTGAAGTTCTACCAAGGATGGAGCTGACAGCTTGGTGTCATGATGTGGCCAACAGCTTGGTGTCCTGCTCAAGTCTGAGCAGTGCTGCCATGTTGCTCAAATGCAGAGGGCACCATTCCCATTGTCATCTATGTGAATAGAGACCCCTGGGGTTGTGCAATGCAAAGCCATGTAAGGTGGCCCTGAGGTCACACCACCTCAGGTTTAGAAGGCAGCAGCATGTCTGGTGGTTAAGAGTGAGGGCTCTGAGGTCAGAAGGACCTGGGTTAAGTCACAGGACTTCTGCTTATTAACTGTTAGGATCTAGGGTATATCTTTTAAATTTTCTGAGCTTCTCTGGGTCCTCACTTTAAAAATAGTGATAATAATAACACCTCCATGTGTGATTTGGATTATGAAATCAGATAATGCAAGTAAGACACTTTGCTCAGTGAGATAAGTGATTCCTAAATGTTAACTATTAATGCTCTTATTATTTAAAATGTAGGCTCTTCATGGAGCCCCAGATTCCAATGTGGCCAGAAATGATAATAACTAATGGGACAACACAGAGGGAACCTGATCTGCTGTGCCCGGTTCAGAGTCCTTCATTCAAACTGACTCCTTTTCTTTCCTTAGTTATATAAACATGCAATATCTTCAGTGAGCACAGAGGAGAATAAGTTTCCCACAATTAATTATTTAATCAATCTATTCATTCCTCTACTCAGAGTATATTAATTGGGCACCTCTTCTATCTTAGGCTACGTTTTAGGCTCTGGGAGCAGCAGTGAACAAAGAAGCCAGTAAATACGTCCTGTCCAGAGCCCTTTACACAGCACCTGCTTACCCTGCTTGAGCATTATATTAACTAGCTAATCTTACCTGCAGGAAACATATGTTTAGGAGAGAGAGGAAGATAGAGAGAGAAGAGAGAACACTTAGAGAAGACGTTTTATGGAGAGCAAAGCTGGAACTATTAGTCAAAGGCCTTGACCCTGCTGCCTTTCAGGAGACTCTGCTGCTGCTACGTTGGTGGTTGCCTCCTAGTCTGTGGCACCCACAATCCATTAATTAGCAGCAACTAATTATGTACCTACTGTGTGAGGCACAAGGAATACTATGGTGAACATGTCTAAAATTTACAGTTTAGTGATGAATACAGACGTTAAGGCAAGTTTGAAAGAAATTTCTAAGTAATAGCAGATGTGCGAGGAAGCACAGAAGAAGTACCTGTACCTGAGAGGAAGCAGTCAAGTGAGGCTTTTCTGTGGAAGTGGCATGTAAGCTGAGACTTGAAGGATGTCTAGGAGTTGTAGGCAGAGAGCAGGTAGAAGGTGAGCAGCTTCTGAAATCTCTAGCCTTTCCTAAAAGGTAAGGGTATAGCCCATTTTTCAAAGAAGTCTTTTCCATCCAAGGATCTAGTACAGGGCGTAATCATTGGTTGGTCAATAAATATTTGTTGAATGACACAGTGATTAGATGGATAGATCATTCATCTTCAATGAGTGACTTCATGAATGAATAAAATCCTATATTAGAAAAAATCCTAGAAGATTCTCTGGATCCGGATAATTGGTGTATGGATAGATTGTGGCAAGGGAGTTATTCACTATCCTTACTCCTTGGCCCTCTTGCTGATTTTCGACTATTATAATTTCACTCTTTAGTGTTCCCTTCCCTTTTCACTGGACATAAACAGCTCCTCCTTTAAAAAAGTACTTAACTAATCTCACTCTTTATGGTCCAGTGACTAGCAACATCACTGGCATGGAAATCTTGCACATTGAAGAGGAGGAATCAGGAACTTCTGAAAACTGGACCTCTTTAAGTTAGTTATAACTTAACAGTGCACAGGAAGAAGCTTATGCAAACGGTATCTCTACTGGAAGCTTTGAGAATCGATGCTAATGCTGCACTGTACAGGAAGACCCTGCCTTTGGGTTTCAGCACTGGCTGCTTTGTGTTGATCTATCATAGGCCAACTTGGAAGGCAATGAAAAATTACCCCATTTGGTGCCTCATTTACACAGTATGGATCTTGGTGGAGCTTTGAGGGCTTTATTAATAATAGCATCTGATGGCTTATTGGATATTGATGCCCAATTACAAGACTTGACAGTACAAGGTATATATTAATGACTTATTAGGGCTGACCTGGCTGGTAATTGATCACTAATGAGGCAGACTTGCTTGCATCTAGGCAAAATAAGATTTTGAAACTCTTTTGGCTAGCCCTGCATGAATGCCTTAGAAGTGATCTACTAAATGGGTGATAAATATTTCATGGAGAACGTTTTACAGCACCCATTTTACTAATTTTTTTGAGGATAACTAAGTGGTTACTGGAAAGTCCAAGTTGGCGGTTGACTTTGGTGTTTAAAACTCTTGATGTGCAGGATTGGAACAAAATAATTGTAGTTGTTATTAGATTTGTCTTGCTACCTATGACAACAGAGCCATGCTCTGGTGACTGATAATGTTTTTCTGGGATGAGTGAGTCATTGGCAATCTTTGTATTGGGTTCACAGGAGCAAAGCCTATTTTATGCATGTTTTTCAAATGTCACAAGAAATGAACTGTTTCTAGCCACAACTATGATTGCTCACTGATGCAAAGGTGAATTTTTTTTTTTTCCTTTTTGGCCTTGCATTAAGTAAATATGTGCTTTCCTGAAAATGCTGCATATATGTTTTCTATAAAAATGCTCTGGATCTGTTTTACAAATTTCAGTTTTCCATCTGACCCTTTCCTCTTTATATTAATGAATTTGACCTAATTGAACCAAATGCCACAACCGGCAAGTGTTCATTCTGATGTTGAGCTTCATATCCCCAAGAAGGCCTTTTCTCAGTAACACTTAGCAAAATGATGTCTATCAAATCACTGGTGCAGTTAGAATTTAATTTGCTCGATCAGCTGCCATTGTCATGCTACTTAACCTTAAAAAAAGGAATTTTCCTCAAGACTTCATAATTCCTTTTACATTTCTCCTTTTTTTTCCCTCACTGAATAAATTTAATAAACTCTTGAAAGAGAAAAAAACTGGGTAAGAGCCATTCTTCACAAGGTGACAGGGAAGGAGTGAGGCTGTTGGGTCCCCTTCTTTTCCAGGTCACCCCTACTCGTCTTTCACCGATCGGCTGGAATCTACCCACCAGCTGCAGCCTGATGCTCTCCCTGGTGCCTTTCCTCCTGATGGCAGCTGCAGCATCCCCATCAGGAAAGGGAAAGGAAGGCCCTGGCAGGGAAGAGGAAAGGGAGAGAAATGGAGGAAAAGAGAGGCAGAGAAGATAAGGAAATAAAAGGAGGGGGAAAAGAGAGAGAAGAAGGAAATAACAACAAAGGGGGAAGAAAGATGAAGAGAGAGGGGAACTGTGAAGAGTGAGAGGAACCAGCCCCCTTGACCTCCACCTGTTCTGTTGGCACCTTTACTGAATATGCCGTCCACGTTACTATCTTCTTTTTCTGATCTCTGTAGAACAGTGATTCTCAATTATGGGTGATTCTTCTCCCCTCCTCCCCTACCCTAGGGGACATTTGGCAATGTCTGGAGACATTTCTGATTATCACTACTGGTGGTGATGGGGGAGGGGGTGGTGTAGTGGGTACACTCCAGGTTTCTTGGGTTGAATAGTATTCCCCAAAATTCATGTCCACCTAGAACCTATCTCACCCAGACCTTATTTGAAAGTAGGGTCTTTGCAGATATAATCAAGTTAAATTGAGATTATACTGGATTAGGGTGGGCTGTAATCCGATGGCTTCTGTCCTTACAAGTAGAGGGAAATTTAGACACAGGGACACAGATGCAGAGGGAAGATGGCCATGTGAAGACAGAGGCAAAGAGGAGGGTTGTGTTGCCACAAGCCAGGGCATGCCAGATTGCCAGGAACCATCAGCAGCTGGAAGAGGCAAGGGAGGATTTTTCCTAGAATCTTCTGGGAGTGCATGGCCTGTTCACACCTTGATTTTGGATTTCTAGCCTCCCAAACCATGAGAAAATAAATTTTCATTGTCTTAAGCCACTTGATTTGTGTGGAAACTAATCCCTAGGAAAACTAATACACCAGGGATGCTGCTAAACATCCTGTAATGCACAGGACAGCCACCCACAACAAGGAATTATACAGTCCAAAATGTTGATAATGATGAGACTGAGAAACCCTGCGTTAGAGCTTAGATCTGTAGCTCTTATTTAAAACTCTTATAAGCTTGAGGCAGTTTCTATGCTTACGATCTTTCACCTGAATTTTATATGTCATTAAACTTTTTGGGCCTTTATGTGTTGGTTTATCAACTAACTTGTCAACTCTTAGAAGGCAAGGGGGCATGTGCTTGCTTCTTTGATCCCTTTTAAGTTAACTGATATGTAATAGTAAGAACTCAATAAATGCTGTTTGAATAACTGAGCAAAGACTGTCAGCACATGGTCCAGTTGCAGTGGACCTGTCCTCGCTCATGTCAGTAAAGCATATTCTGAGGCCTTGAAGTTGCACTTTCCCAAGTTGTGACTGATGTTCCTTAAGTTTGAGAAGTCTGTGTGGAACCTGTCAACCCAGCAAGGAAGTTATGATGTGGACAAGACACAGAGGAAGTGTGGTCTGTTGGAAAGAGCTCTGGACTAAAGGGCAGGAGAAAGTTTCAATTTCTCTCTTTGGGCAACTTACGCATTCTGTCTGAACTTCAATTTTCCCTTCTATAAAATGGGAGTAGTGATACCTAGTGTATAAAATGGGTGTGAGGATCTTACAGCTAACGAGCCTAACAAAGGTACTCAGCAAATATTTTACTTTTTATCTGTGTAAAAACTGGAACAAGCGTATCTTGTTTCATAAAAGTGGTGCACACTAGGAGACATAAATATGTGCATGATGGGGGTGTGCATTTGTCTGGAAAGCAGAAAATATGGAAGAGGGAGTAAAGCTTCCCACTGAGAACCTCCTGTGTGCCAGGTATGTTTTCACATTTTCTTTTTCTTTTCTTTCTTTTTTTTTTTTGTCTTTTTTGTGACCGGTACGGGGATCGCAACCCTTGGTGTGGTGTCGCCCACACCGCGCTCAGCCAGTGAGTGCACCGGCCATCCCTATATTTAATTTGTAGGACAACCTCACAAGGTAGGAGTTGCTATTCTCAGTTTGGAGATAAGGAAAGTGAAGTTCACAATAAGCCACAGTCAGTAGAGACAGACTCATTTGATTTTAAAACCCGTAATATCGGGGCCGGCCCGGTGGCGCACTGGATAGTGCGCCGCTTGGGAAGCGCGGCGGTGCTCCCGCCTGAGGGTTCGGATCCCACATACAGACCGGTTCCCGCTCACTGGCTGAGCGAGGTGTGGGAGCAGCACCGAGGGTTGCGATCCCGTTGCCGGTCCCCGGTCCGGTACGGGGGCGACACGTTGCTGGACACGGGAAAAGACAAAAAAAAAAAAAAAACCCGTAATATTTCGACTGAATACACTGCCTTCCAGGCTTATGTGAATGGTCCTGAGTGGTTGTTTGATAAATCAGAGAAAGGCAATGAGCCCGTGTAGTGTTGGAGCAGAAGATATCATTTGGAAGTAATATGAAGTAAGCATGTGCTGGTAGGGTGTCATCTCTGTGTGAAGACAATGTTCCTGAGCCACTCTTGCTGTGCTATATAATCTGAGCTGTTTTTCTCTAATAGTTGTACTAGGTTATACTGGCCCACTGCTTGGTCTCCAGCATGTGCCTATAATACATTAACAGTGGTGTTTACAGACATGGGGAAGAGGGACGATGATGGGCTATGGTCTCAGGATTACCACAAGGCACTCTGCTAGTTAATTGGTCTCAGAAGGATGGCTGTAAAGCTAGTACATGACAGTGTTAAAGATCTAGCAGAAGATACTGGGATATTAAGTGATAATCCAGAAGAAGATTCCAAACCCTCTGGTTATACTCACATTAGAAATTTATACTCTAGTAGCTTCTCTGTGAGACTCTCTCATGCCCTGATGGAAAAATTTGTTTATCCACAGGAAAGTTTTCAGCAGAACATTTCAAAGAAAAACAATCAGTGCATTTAAGTGATACCCAAGAGAATAATTTTTGTATCTGAGACCAGAAATGGGGCAAGGGAAATACAATCTTATATTTCACTTGTCTGAGTTAATCATATTCTGCATAGTTATGCCAGACCTGCTGTCCAGTCTGTTTGTTCTGAGGTATTCAGAGACTGCATAATTTATAATGAACAAGAAATTGATTGGCATATGGTTCTGAAGGCTGGGAAGTTTAAGAACAAGGCACTGGCATCTTGCAAGGACCTTCTCTTTGTGTCATCATGTAGTGGAGGGGAGGGAGGGAGGGGAGAGAGAGAAAGAGAGAGAGAGAGAGAGGAGAGAGAGAGAGAGAGAGAGAGATTGAAAGAACCATAATGGCTTAATTACCTCTTAAAAGTTCCACCTCTTAATACTGTTACAATGACAATTACAATTCAATGTGACTTTGGGAGGGGACAAACACTCAAACCATAGCACCCGATATCCGGGGAACGTGTGTTGGAAGCCTCCGTGTAGAGGAAGCATGCTCTCTCTCCCATTGGTGAAGTACCAGTGGTACCGTCGAAGGTTGAAGGCCAGTTCTGGACACACGTGATGCTGTGAGTGTTGCCTTTGGAAAGCTCAGTTTTCATCACTCAGGTTTTATGGCATTTGTAAATCTGATCATGTGTGGATATTGATGGTAACTCTCACACACTTTTTAAAAGGCTTGCAAAGGATGGACTCATTTTATCATAATCATCATTAAGAATTTTAAAAAGTTATTTACAGCTTTTTTCTTTTTTTGCCCAGGTGCCACAAGAGCAGATATTTGATTGATCATTAGGGGAAAAATGATTCGCTTCCTACTACACTATTATCATATTAATAATAATTCAGCTATTAGTGTCTCACTTCAAAGGTTTTACATTTTTGGATTTTTATTAATTTATATCCCAAAGGATTAAATATAAAATATGTTTATACATCTGCTTCTACCTAGGACAAGTGACTCTGGGATTCTTCTCCATCCCTTTGTTTATCTTCTGCCTTTTCTTTAAGCTGGGGCCATTTATTTCTGCATGTATAATGACAGCAGAAATACTTTTACACAGTCTTTCTTTCTGCTTCATCTAACTTTGACAAAACACACACCAAGGGTGTTCCTGGAATTTTTAACATACATTAAAAGAGATTTCCCTTGTATCAAACACATGACTTACAGGCCTCCTCGTATATTTTACCTCCTTTCTGTGGAAGGAGCCGCCAACTTCTTGGATACCATTGCAGCCACTGGGGGCTTACCAGTCACTTGCTCTGGGAGCACCAGGTCCTCCCTTAGGATCCTCCTGAGCAGCCAGGCTGACCAGCAGAAAGACTGGAGTTTCTTGTTCTTACAGCTATGTCTGGACTTGGATGAAATCTCACAATGAAGGTGCGGGTTGTAGCATCTTGAGTCACTAAAGTAACTAATAAATAGAGAAGGATTTAATACCTTGTGATGTGAACTCTGACTAACTAGAAACAGGAGATAGGAGGGAGATCATCAGAAATTATTCTGTTTCTTCCTTTCATTGGATGCTTGTTGGCATGGCTGATATTTGCATCTTGTCTGTAGACAACCCATGTACTAAGTGGCTAAGTGACTTGTTGTATCCATTCATGAAAGGTTGAGTTAACATGGTAATGTAATATTCTCATCGCTTTGCATCTTTCCTTATTTCCTTTTGTTTTTTTTCTTCACTCTTTAGGCCCTTTCAAATAAAGAACTAGCACTTTAATTCTTACCTATGACTCTATTTTCCAGAAACCTCAGGCTAAGATAACCTCTTAAGTTGAAAAGAAAGTGGTCTAATAGTCATAAGAGGATCATGCATTGGACTGTGTTCTATAAATATGTAAGAAACAAATGCAAAGTTTTTGTTTTAATTGTATAAATAAAGAGATGGTTATCTTCTCTTCTCTTGGGGAGTAGTATGTCATTATTTTTTATGAAGTGTTTGTTGTAGTATATTCCAATTGAAAGAAGCTCAGTGGGATGGAGAGATGGTTGACCAAAAAATTCAGCTGTGATTTTCAATTATTATTGCTTGTTCCAACAATATGTTATTCATTGTAGCTTTCCAACTATGCTTTGCAGAAAAGCTGAGTGGGGGAAGTTGGTTGGTTTGGGAGAGAGCTATCTGAAAATATTCAGCCTATTGCCAGGAAAACAGTAAGACAGAGTTTCATAAAACTCTCTTTGTGAAATTAAATTGGCCAGGATCAGGACGGTCTTTCAGCTTCAGTCTGTTTGCATGCCTATAAACAAGGACCATCAATTCAAAGCAATGTTCTTAACTGTGAGAACATATCTAATGGGCTGCCACCAAGGTCAGGTGTAGGTCAAGCTTCATTTACTAATGAAAGGAAAAGAGAGGACTGTGGAGAACATTAATGAAACCCATCATGCTTCCAAACTGGAAGGCCTTGCCTAGCCACGAGAAAAAAATAAATGTCATTCTTGTTTTCTCACATTTAGAAAGCTTTGCCAATTATTTTGTTATGTTTATGATTTTTATGATAACATTATTTGATGGGTAAGGGAAATAATGCAAATAGCAGAGGAATGCAGGTGCTGGTATAAAGAGGCTTATCTTGGAAAGTACAAGACAGGTCATCTGGATGAAAGTCATTGGAATTCAGTTTTGGACAGGGGGGAGAAATATGAAACAGCCCCCGAGGAAAGATTTAATAGAGAGAATACCAGACGGCTGACTCCAGACTCTTAAAGCAGTATGGAAGTAAAATTAGAAACAAGAGACCAGATATCCCAAAAAACATCTGAAGCTTAAGAGTCATATGAGAATCTGATGATACAGTTGTGTTTGACAAAGAGAAACTGCAGTAATGGTGGTGGCTATAACAAACTTGATGTACCCTTGACAAAGCAGTTGCTTTTTTCTTTCATGCGTGGCTCAAGACAGAGTGTACTGATATGTGAAAGAGCAACACTTTAATCCCAGAGAGCATAGTTCTGTGAAGGACACTAATGAGGCAGATGATTTGCATTTAATGGTCCCATAGATGCGGACACTAAACTGCATGGCTGTCATGACTTTTATATGCTTAAGAAGTGGGTATGCCCAGACCTGGCACTTGGAACAACAGAGCCTGTCCTTTCTCTCAGAAACTGGTCCCTGAGAGTCATCTAAGCAGACTGATTGTCAAGGTAAAATTGCTGTAAGGTGTGGTTCAGGTAGACATAGGTAAGACAAAGGCTCATTTGATGATTTGGATGAATAAAAGGAGAGCACTGCAGAGGGCCAGTACTGTCAGCTGATTGGCAAGTTGATGATCTGGAGGAATTAGATGGTTGAATTCTTGATAGTGGATGAGGTAAAAAGACAAGTGCTAAATCTCCTGGATGAGAGGTAGACGATGGGCATCGCCCACTCATGTTGGTTAGATCGCAACATAGTTCTTTAGTTTTTTCCCTTTTTCAGAAATGGTTCATGGTTTGACTGGGGCTCAGGTGGAAGACATCAGTAGGAAGGATAACCAAGGGTTAAATAAGATTAAGTGGATTTAAAAACATGAAAAAAAACCCCAACAAAAAACAAAAACAGAAGAGAGACATCTTAGAGTGATGTGCATAGCTCTGAATAATCAGCTAATATTCCTGACATGTCAGTTGAAGTTTAGAATACTAAGGAATTCAGATGACATATTCACTGTGGAGGTCACCTCATTGCCCTCCAAAGATGTACTTGCCCTAATTCCTTGACCCTGTGAATGCATTACTGTGCATAGCAAAGGAACCCTGCAGATATAAGTGAGGTTACAGACCTTAAAATGGGGAAAATATCCTAGATAATTAAGGTAGGACTCATGTAATCACACAAGCTCTTAAAAAGGAGCACTTTGTGATTGGAATCAGATGTGGTGGAAAAGGAGGCAGAAGAAATATTGCAGAAGGGAGAGGCAGAAAGATTGGAAGCATGAAATGAACTTGATGTGCTCTTGCTGGCTTTGAAGATGAAGAGAGGAATGTGAGAGAGGCTCCTACCTGACAGCCAGCAAAAAAAAGGGGGAGGGGGAACCTCAGCAAAAAGAACTGAATTCTGCCAACAATCTAAATAAGCTCGGAAAAAGATTCTCCACCAGAGTCTGCAAAAAAGAGCCCTGGACAGATGACACCTGGATTTTTGCCTGATGAGACCTGTGTTTGGCTTCTAACCCACAGTACTGTGAGATAAATGAGTGTTGTTTTAAGCCTTTAAGGTTGTGATATTTTGTTATGGCAGCAATAGAAAACTGATAACATTCACATATCTATGTTTACATAGATGTATACATATATATTTTTAAATGTCTATGCATACACAAGTATCCAAGGGAAAGTATCATACACTATACAACACATTAGAGTAAGTAGAGAATTTATGCATCTGATATATGCAGCCTTATGGTCAAATGCTTATGACACTGACCATCAAATATTAGTCTGGAAGCATGATGCATTTTGACAGTTTTTAACATCTTCAATGATAAATTAAAGTGAGCAGCTTCATATGTGAGATGATTATACTATCTTCCGTTGAGGGCTGCTAGTTTATGAAATTTGTAAGCAATTTGAGCTCATTTTGAGCCTTCACTCACACTTTTGCCAAACTTGACAAGTCTTCCAGCAGATGTATATGTATGTGTGCGTGTTTATGTGTGTGCATATAGTATATCTAGCGATATAATTATCATTTTCAAAACAATTTTTAATGTGTTAAGAATGCGCCTGGAAGTTGGCCCTGCGGAAACACTGAGATTTCCCCCTTTCTGCGGACTGGGGCACAGCCTGTGAAGGAGGACATAAAGATTTGTTTTCTATCAACACTGGGCCATTCCTTTGCACTCTGACATCTTGTGCAGGTTTTTCTTATTTGTGCTTCCCCATGTTTTGAAAGCTCACCCATGAGTTTACCCAGAGAAAACAGCTCCTGCTTCTTTCTTTTTAAATATCCTGATTGCAAGTATTTAATGGAGCACTCACAGGAGCCACCACTCCTCTTGCCTGTCTCTTTTTTCAGCACCAGCCTTGGATGGACAGCTCCCCAAATCAGCTGGGCGGTATGTGTGCATTCCTTATGCAGTCAACAGGGTTATCTTCTGTGTTTCAAATCTAAGTGTGGGTACTGCAAAATGCTAATATAGGGTAAGCAAGAGCTGGATTGACAGTAAGCACAGCAGCAGAGGGAGAGGCCATTTGGTGAGGCTGGGAAGGGATAATGGGAATGGAACTAAGAAATAGAGACTGATTAGTAATAAAATCAAAGAGGTTAAAAAATAGAACTTTTGGAGGTTAACCTGAAGAGGGACTTGGTAGAATAACTTGAAAAAAGCTATTAGATTTATATTGAGAAAGATATAATAGGTATATCTTTATATTTTAGAGAATAGGGGAAAGGAAAAAAATAGCTCAGGGAGTCAAATGGGCTTGGGTTTATGTCTTCAGAAGCAATAATGGTAGCCCCGGTTTTTCTGAAGGTGAGGAGAAAGGAGAAGCTAGCTTGCTGACCCGAGGCTAGAATCTAGGTGGATGTCTAGGGTGGATGAGATGGACTCAACACAGGTCCTGTGCTGCATCCCATGAATTTGATGATGTGCAGAGGCTTTCTACCCTGAATATTGAATTGGAAGTCTGTGAGAAGCAAGGACTACAGTTACCATGAACAAGGCTTTGGGCTTGATTAAGAGTTAAAGCCAGCTTTACTAAGGGCAAATGAGCTGTTACTTTTAGTGATATCCCTGGCGTTTTGCTCTGTAGCCTCTTCTGTGGAGTGTGGTAGAGAAGTAAGGTGTTGTACAGTTTTGTTTTACCCTTGAATCAGCTGAGTCCCACATGGGTGCCATGGTTATCCAATATCACACACTTAGTAACATCCACTTGACCCACATACTCTCCATTTTTCTCATCTCCTAGAATCTAATTCTACTTCCATATTCCCTGAGGATAACCTTATTTCCTGCTCCCCCCCCCCCACACCAGGAACAAACCTGAGATTATCAAGTGTAGAGCTTATTTGTGAATAAAAGAATATCTGAGGACTCGGAAAATTTTTAGCTAGAACCAAGTAACTCAGTTGGGACATTATTGTTATTTTCATATGTTTGTTAGGCAGTCATGTAAAAGAGATTTACCTAAATCCCTGTGGTTCCAAAGAGTAGATCCAAGATTAAGGTATAGTAGTAACAGGAAAGTACATTTCAACCCAGGATAAGGAAGAACTTCCTTCCAATTTGAAGAGCCCAAAATAGTATTCGCTAATTTATGTGATAATTAATCCTATGTCTTGTAAGGTAATTAAGTCAAAGCTGAATGATTTTTTGCCAGGGATGCTGTACAGAGAATTATAGAATTGGCACAAGAGTGGTGTGGGCTTGTGCTTGATAACCTAAATCTTGAAATTCACTGCTTCCCTCAAGACTAAAACGATTTCATCTGAACTTCTTTACTTTTTTTTCCCCTTATTTACTATTGATTTCTACTCTCTATCTAAGCTTTTGTTCCCACATAGGGTGAAAAGGACCTTTTTTTTTGGTTAGCAAAATTCAACTTTTTTAGATTTCACATATAAGTGAGATTATGCAGCATTTGTCATTCTATCAGGCTTATTTCACTTAGCGTAATATGTTTCATGTTCATTTACATTGTCACATGTGGCAGATTTTCTTCTTTTTAAGGGTAAATAATATTTCACTATATATTATTTAATATATATTTAATATTATATACACACACACACACACATACACACATATATATATTACATTTTCTTTGTCTATTCATCCATCAATGAACACAGGCTGTTTTGATATGTTGGCTACTGTGAATTATCCTGCAATAAACAGGGGTGCAGAGATCCCTTTGAGATAATGATTTTCATTTACTATGAGTATATAACAAGAAGTAGGATTGCTGGATCATATGGTGGTGTTATTTTGAATTTTTTGAGAAACCACCAGACTGTTTTCCATGATAGCTGTACAATTTACATTCCCACCAAAAGAGTATAAGGATTTCCTTTATCACATTCTTGCCAACATATTTTATCTTTGTCTTTTTGATAAATGGCCATTTAAATAGGTGTGAGGTGACATCTCATTGTGGTTTTAATTTGCATTTCCCTGATAATTATTGATGTTGAGCACCTTTTCATACACCTGTTGTCACTTGTATGTTTTCTGAGAAATGTCTGTTGAGGTCCTCTGCCCATTTTAAAATTAGGTTATTTATTTTATTTTATTTTTCCTATTAAGTTTTTTGAGTTCTTTGTATATTTTAGATATTAGCCACTCAGCAGATATATGGTTTGCAAATATTTTCTCCCATTCTGTAGGTTGCCTTTTCACTCTGTTGACTATTTCCTTTGCTATGTAAGAAAGTTTTTAGTTTGATTCATCCCCACTTGTCTATATTTGCTTTTCTTGCCTGTGCCTTAGGGGTCATACCCAAAAACTCACTGCCTAGGCCAGTGTCAAGAATTTTTTTCCTTTTGTTTTCTTCTAGTAGTTTTTACATCTCAGGTATTATGTTTAAGTCTTTAATCTATTTTGAGTTGATTTTTGTATATGGTGTGAGATAAGGGTCCAATTTCATTCTGTATGTGGATATCTAGTTTTACCAAAACCATTTATTGAAGAGACTGTTCTTTTCCTACTTTGTGTTATTGGCATATTTATCAAAGATCAATTGACTGTAATTGTGTGGATTTATTTGTGGGCTCTCTATTCTGTTCCATTCATTGATATGTTTGTTTTTAGGCCAATATTATATTGTTTTGATTGCTGTAGATTTGCAATACATTTTGAAATCTGAAAGTGTTATGCCTCCAGCTTTGTTTTTCTTGTTTAAGATTTATTTGGCTATTCAGGGTCTTTTTCAGTTTCATATAGATTTTAGGGCTATTTCTTCTATATCTGTAAAGAATGTCATTGGGATTTTGATAGAGATTGCATTGAATCAGTAGATCACTTGGGTAGTATGGGCATTTTAACAATATTAATTCTTTCTGTCCATAAACATGGGCTATCTTTCCATTTATCTGTCTTCTTTAATTTTCTTCATCAACTTTTTATAATTTTTAGTGTATAAGTCTTTTATCTCTTTGGTTAAATTTATTCCTAAGTATTGTATTCTTTTTGTTGCTATTATCAATGGGGCTGCTTTCTTAAATTTTTTTAGAGAGTTTATTGTTTGTTTATAGAAATGCTCTTGATTTTTGTATGTTGATTTTGTGTTCTGCAACTTTACTGATTTTATTAGTTCTAACTTATTTTGTTGAGTGTTTAGGGTTTTCAACATATATGATCATATTATCTGCAAACAGATAATTTTACTTCCTTCTTTCTGATTTGGATGCCTTTTATTTATTTTTTCTTGTATAACTTGCTCTGGCTAGAACTATCAGTACTATGTTAAATAGAGTGGTGTGAGTGGGCATCTCTATCCCTGCCTTTTATCAGATCTTAGAGAGAACACTTTCAGTTTTCCCAATTGATTATGATTATGTTGTTATCTGTGGGCTTTTCATATATGACCTACAGTGTGTTGAGATAAATTCCTTCTATACCTATTTTTGATGAGTTTTAATCACGGATGGATGTTTAACTTTGTCAAATGATTTTCTGCTTTCATTGATATGATTATGTGTTTTTTCCTTTCATTTTGTTATTGTGGTGTATCACATCGATTGATCTGCATATGTTGAACCATCTTTGAATCACAGGGATAAGTTCCACTTGGCCATGGTATGTGATCCTTTTAATGTGCTGTGGATTCAGTTTGTTAGTATTTTATTGAGGATTTTTCATGTATGTTCGTCAGGGATATTAATCTGTAGTTTTCTTTTCCATTAGTGTCTTTGGCTGGGTATTAGGATGACACTAGCCTCATAAAATGAGTTTGAACATGTTTCCATTTTTTGGAAGAGTTTAAGAAGAATTGGTTTTAATTCTTCTTTGAATGTTTGGTAGAATTCATCCCCAAAGCCATCTGCTCCTGGGTTTTTCTTTTTCAGGGAGGTTTTTGGTTACTGATTCAATCCCCTTTTTGTTATTGGTCTGTTCTGACTTGCTATTTCTTGTTGATTCAGGTTTGGTAGGTGGTATGTTTCTAAGAATTTATCCATTTCTTCTAGATTAACCAATTTTTTGGTGTGTAATTGTTTATAAAAGTTTCTTATGATTCTTTTTATTTCAGAGACGTCCATTGTGATATTTCCTCTTTAATTTCTGATTTTAGTTATTTGAATCTTCTCTCTTTTTTTCTTTATCTAGCTAAGGGTTTAGTAATTTTGTTAACTTTTTTTTCAAAAAACCAACTTTCAATTTTGTTATTTTTTCTATTGTTTTTCTGTTCTCTATTTGATTTATTTCTGCTCTTGTCTTTACTATTTTCTTTCTTCAGCTAACTTCAGGCTTAGTTTATTCTTCTTTTTCAGTTTCCTAAAGGTGTAAAGTTAGGTTGTTTATTTTAGATCTTTATTCTTTTTCAATGTAGACATTTATTGCTATAAACTGCCATCTGGTACTGTTTTTTCTACATCCCAGTAACTTTTGTTATGTTGTGTGTTTGTTTTAGTCTATCTTGAAATATTTTAACAATTCCATTTTGAATCTTTGATTTTCTCTTTGACTTAGTGGTCATTCAGGAGTGTGTTGTTTGGTTTTCATATATTTGTAATTTTTCTTTTTTTTTTTAACTGTCACTGATTTTCAGTTCCATTTCATTGTGTTCAGAAAAGATACTCTGAATAATTTTGAGTTTTTGAATTTGTCGAGACTACTTTTGTGATCTAACATGTGATCTATCCTGGAGAATGTTCTGTGTATAATTGAGAAGAATGTGTATTATTTTGCTGTTGGGTGGAATGTTTTGTACATGTCTATTAGGTCCATTTGGTCTGTTCTATTGTCCAATTCTGCTGTTTCCTTATTGATATTATGTTTGGGAGATCTATTCATTATAGAGATTGAAGTACTGAAGTCTCCTATTATATTATGTTGATGTCTGTTTCCTCTTACAGATCTGTCAATGTTTGCTTTATATATTTATGTGCTTTGATGTGGGGTGCATATATAATTATAATTGTTATACCTTTCTATTGAAATGACCCTCTTATCATTATATACTGAATTTATTTTTGTCTTTTGACAGTTTTAAATTCTATTTTGTATTATGTAGGTATAGCCACCCCAGCTCTCTTTGGGTTATCATTTGCATGGAATATTGGTTTCCATCTCTTTACTTTTAGTCTATGTGTGTCCTTAAAGCTAAAGTGAGTCTCCTGTAGGCAGCATATTGTTCGATTATTGGATTTTTTTTGGTAAACCCATACAGCCACTCTATGCCTTTTAACTGAAGATCTTAATCTATTTACATTTAAAGCAATTATTGATAGTTAAGGACTTACTCTTTCCATTTTGTTTACTGTTTTCTGGCTGTTTTGTAGTTTCATCATTTCTTTCTCTCTTTTGTCTTCCTTTGTGATTTTTGTATTTATATTTTGTAGTGATATGTTTTGATTCCTTTCTCTTTCTCTTTTGTGAATCAACTAGAAATTTTTCCTTGTGGCTACCATGAGGACACATAAATTATCTTAAAGTTATAACACTTATTTTAAGCTGACAACAACTTAACGTCAGTCATATACAAAACCTACACTTTTGCTCTCCCCACAGATTTTTTATTTATGTCACAATTTACTGCTTTTTATATTTTATCCATTAAAAAATTATGTACCTGTAATTATTTTTAATACTTTTGCTTTAAAACTTTTTTACTAGAATTAAAGGTGATCTACATACCATCACTACAGTATGATAGTATTCTGAATTTGACAATATACTTACCTTTACCAGTGAGTTTTACACCTGCATATGCTTTCATGTTATTGATCAGAACTCCTTTTGCATTTCTTGAATGGTAGGTCTAGTGGTGGTGAACTTCCTCACTTTTTGTTTGTCTGAGAAAGTATTTATCTTTCTTCCTTTCTGAATTATAACTTTCCTGGGTATAGAATTCTTAGTTGGCAGTTTTTTTCTTTGAGCACTTTGAAAATATCATCCCACTCCCTCCTTGCTTGCAAGGTTTCTGCTGAGAAATCTGATGATAGCCTTATGGATGTTTCTTTATATGTAACAAGTTACTTCTCTCTTGCTGCTTTCAAAATCCTTCTTTGCCTTTGCCTTTGGTAGTGTAATAATAATGTGTCTCATTTTTATCTTCTTTGGGTTGATTCTGTTTGAAGACTTTTGGGCTTCATGGTTATGAATGTTTACGTTTCTCCCAAGATTTGGGATGTTCTCAGCCATTATTTTGTTAAATACGCTTTTATCCTCTTTCTTTCTTATCTTTCTAGGACTGCCAAAATATGTATATTGGTTGATTTGATGTTGTCCCATAAGTCCCATAAGCTTTCTTCATTCTTTTAATTTTTTTCTTTTCTGACTAGATAATTATATATGACCTGTCTCTGAGTTCACAGATTCTTTTTTCTGTGTGACAGTGTCTGTTGTTGAAGCTCTCTGTTGAAGTTTTTTTGTTTCATTCATTGTGTTCTTTAGCTATAGAATTTGTTTTGTTCTTTTTTATGATCTTCTCTTTGTTGAACTTCTTGTTTCAGTCACATATTGTTTTCTTGCTATTGTTGACTTGTTTACATCTTTTGTTGTAGCTTATTGACCTTCCTCAAAACAATTATTTTGAATTATATGTAATACAATTCATAGATTTTCATTTCTTTGGGGTCAATTATTGGAGCTTTATTTGTTTCCTTTTGCAGTGTGCTATGATCTGAATGTATATGTCACTTCAAAGTTTATATGTTGAAACTTAATTGCCAATGTGATAATATTGAGAGGTGGGGCCTTTACAAGGTGAGTATTCATGAGGGATCCTCATGAATGGGGTTAATGTCCTTATAAAAAAGATGCAAGAGACATGTTTTTCCTCTACTATGTAAGGACACAATGTTTACCCTTTCTGCTTTGTGAGGATGCAGCAAGAGTCACCATCTTCATAGATAGGACCAAGATATCCTCACCGGACTAGAGCCCTCACCAAACACTGGATCTTGGACTGTGAAACATAAATTTCTGTTGTTTATAAGTCATTCAGTTACTGTATTTTATTACAGTAGCTCAAATGGACTAAGTCATGGTGTCATGTTTGCCTGACTTTTTTGTGCTCCATGTAGACTTCCTTTGATATCTGTACATTTGAAGGAGCAAACACCTTTTCCTATCTTTATAGACTAATTTTGGCAACTATAGATATTCTCCTCCTAAGCCCCTGGAGTGACAGGACTAACTCCAAGATCAACCAAGCACATCTGGAACCAGATCAAAGGTTACTATGGTTCCACAGTTGAGTATGCAGATGTTAGGCCTATTACCAGGGCGGTGGATGAGTCTGGCTCCTCCTGTGTCCCTGGGTATGCAGGACTGCCTCTGAAACTGCTGTGGAGCATGGCTAGAGCCAGGTCACAGGGCAGCTTCAGGGTTTGTAGTCAAGCCTGAGGTTGATGGGTCTTTTATCAGAGGTGTCAATGGTCGTGGCTCTTGTGGGCCCCTGGGCAGGCAGGACTATGGTAGAGTGGGGCTGGAGCCAGGTCACAGGTCTTCTTGAATATTTGCCATTGGGTCAAGTTCAGTGTGTCTGTTACCAGGGACACAGATGAACATGTCTTCCCCTAGGTCCCTGGCCAGACAGGACTGTCCCTGGACTGTGGCAGAGTGAGGCTGGATCAGAATCCAAGGGCTATTTATGAGGCCATAGCTTGGACCAAGATTGGCAAGCCCGCTACAAGGAGCACAAATGTGTAATTGTGTTCCTGGGCAGGCAGGGCTGACTCAGGATCATGGTAGAACAGGGCAGTAGCTGGGTCACAGAGCCATTTCAGGATCTGCAGTAGGGGTGAAAGCCATCTGGCCTGCCACCATGGTCTCATGTGCGTGTACCTCCTACCCCCACCCATTTCCGTGGGTGAGCAGGACTGCCCCTGGGCTGTGGCAGAGTGGACCTCTGCTTTAGGATCCACCATTGGGACCAAGGTTGGTGGGGTGTTACCAGGAGCATGAGTAGATGTGGTTCCTCTTGTCCTTTGGTGGGTAGAGCTGGTTGCAGGACTGCAGCTAAGTGGGGCTGGAGACAAATCCATAGGGGAATGGGGTTCCTTTTGGTATGCAACTGTGACCATGTTTGGTGATCCACCACTAGGGCATTTTCCTGCCTTTCTAAGGTGGATCTCTTTGGTCTGGGGCTTCACCAGCATTTTGCAAACTCCTCCCTGGATCCCAAAGCTTCCACAAAGGCACTTTGTCTATGGATGGCTCTGGTATTATTGTTTGTGTGGCTGGTTGTAAACTGCGGACCTCCTATTCTGCCATCTTGCTGATGTCACTTTGACATACGACTCTTGCCTCAGGTGTTTGTTCCAATATTTTTTTTTTTTTTTTTTTTTTGGTTTTTGTCTTTTTCCGTGTCTGGCAACAGATTGCAACCCTCAGTGTTGCCCCCGTACCGGACCGGGGACCGGCAACGGGATTGCAACCCTCGGCGTTGCTCCCGCGCCTTGCTCAGCCAGTGAGCGGGAACCAGTCTGTATGTGGTATCCGAACCCTCGGGCGGGAGCGCCGCCGCGCTTCCCAAGCGGTGCACTATCCAGTGCGCCACCGGGCCGGCCCCCCAATATTGTTTTTAACTTTATGGTTTTTTTCTTAAATTTTCAAAATAATGATATTTCTCTGGGATCTCCTAATTGCCAAATCCAGCAGCATCTTCTCAATCTTTGCCCACCTTGAATTCTTTGTAACCCTTTTGTATGGATGATGCATTCCCTCACCTTCTGTAAACCCTCTTATCTCTTGACTTCTATTGCAGGATCATGCTGATTCCATTTCTATCCACTCTCACATTTTCTAACTAGTTTTCCCAGGAAACACTCTGCCCATTTTTCTTCTCTCTCTGTATTTCTCCCCTCAGCTATGTTATATGCTCACTCGGGTTCAGCCATAGATTTGTATGCAAATGGCTCTCAAATTCATTAACTGAAGCCCTGACTTCTCTTCCAAATTAATGACTCATGTTTCCAAATGCCTGCTGGAGAGCTCTCCTTGGTTCCTGTAAGTACCTCAGGGCCAGCATGGTGAAAACCAAATTGATAACCTTCTCCTTCCCTCTAATTATCTCCTCCTGCTCCCTCCTTAATTGCTCTTCATAATACCACCATTATCTACACTATTCAGGCTCAAAATTTAGTAATCAGAGTTGATTCTTTTTAATCTCACTCCATAAGCAGTGCCCAGCCTTTATATTCCACCTATGATTCCTTTCAAGTTAGTGTCCTCCTTTTATAATCCCACTATCTCTACTTCAGAGTGGAGCTTAATACTTCTCATCTGAACCTTTGCAATATCCTAATCCGTAATGTCCATGCCTGAAGTTCTGTTCTTTCCAATCATACTCTCCATACTCTGGAAGTTTCATTCTCCTCTTCAAACTCCATCACTGGCTTCCCTCAATGATGAAATTTAAGGTCCTCTAAAATGTAGCACCCAACTCTCTACATATCTTAACCACCACTAATAATAATTGTTAATAATAGTTGACCTGTACAGGTGCTCACTCTGGGCCAAGCATTGTGCTAAATGATTTTAATAATGCTATGAAGTGGGTATGATTATTATAATTTAATAATGATAATAGTAATTATGTGCTGTGGTCACAGAGTTAGTAAGCATTTAAGCCTATGTGGGATGACTCTAGAACCTGTAACCATTTTGATGTTCTGATGGGTTATTGCCTACTGGTACCACATGCAGCTTTAATCTGAAATTTTAATGCATCTGCTGTTGAATGCTGCCCTACCTTCCTCTGACTGGAATTTCTCTTTTTTCTAAAGATTTTGTATTAGGCAATATCTTCTCTCCCACAGACTCTTTACTGATTTCTGCTCCATATTTGAAATTCCACATTATTTATTTTGCACTTTTATGTATAACTCTATTAAAATTTTTGTAGAGTAATGTTCATTCCCAACTTCTCAGCTCTGATGTTTATTATCTTCTTAAAGACAGGGACTATTTTTTAATCAACATTTTTATTCTTTAAGTTACTTAGAAGAATGCCTTACCTACAATATGGTAGGATTTTCATTTAAATTGAATTGGCTGGTAGCAAATTAACTAGACACCAGATCATGTCCTAAATCAGTGCACCTTGCATGCTTTTATGATTATTACTTCAAGCACTAGTGTTTAGACAACCTGAAGGAGTGTCATTAATTTATATGTCACTGATACATATGTCATTGATTGCTCTACACTTTAAGAACTGCCTTTCTAAGTGAGAGAAAGAAAAGTCTCATTTCTGCAAGAGACAAGTGATAATAACTGAAACAAGGGCCACACCAATGTCCAGACAGATAAAAAATTTTAAAAATTTGGTTAATTATAATAAATAACCTAATTTCGATCTCCTCCATAAAACAGAAGAGACTCATCTCAGCTATTCAAATCAGCATGTTACAGTCTGAACTTCTTCTACAGAGAAGTTCATTTTGAAGAATTAATTATGAGTTCTTTAAATTATTGTGATCCTAAAATCTTTGGTGGGGGAAACTGATAGTGAGGATGTGATGAGCACCTGGCTACTTGCTGTAGATCTCCGTTTCTCAGTTGCTCACGATGGAGGGACGTGATTGTCTCAGCAACTGTCTGCAAAAATGAATTGAAGTTGACCCCTCAGGCAGCCCTATCTCAGAGAGTGGGTGATGAAATTTTTGCTTGTCCTATGTGAAACTTATTCTTGCATTTTTTTTTTTTTTTTTGTCTTTTGTCTTTTTTTCCGTGTCCGGCAACGGATCGCAACCCTCAGTGTTGCCCCCGTACCGGACCGGGGATAATTGCCAAATCCAGCAGC